>NC_089749.1:56380611-56413111 GCF_040412425.1 Macrobrachium rosenbergii | reverse complement strand
ACCTGTTTGTTTTCTCGATTGTAAACATCTCTCGCAGAAGCTGACATTCAGTAGTTTGACTTGTGTTCTCTCGATTGTAAACATCTCTCGCAGAGGCAGACTTCGATTGATTGTAAACATCTCTCGCAGAGCTGACATTCCGTAGTTTGACTTGTGTTTTCTCGATTGTAAACATCTCTCAGAGCAGACATTCCGTAGCTGACATTCCGTTCCGTAGTTTGACTTGTGTTCTCTCGATTGTAAACATCTCTCGCAGAGGCAGACATTCCGTAGTTTGACTTGTGTTCTCTCGATTGTAAACATCTCTCGCAGAGGCAGACATTCCGTAGTTTGACTTGTGTTCTCTCGATTGTAAACATCTCTCGCAGAGGCAGACATTCCGTAGTTTGACTTGTGTTTTCTCGATTGTAAACATCTCTCGCAGAGGCAGACATTCCGTTGTTTGACTCGTGTTTTCTCGGTGGCAAAGTCAATCGGAAAGTTTGAACTGCCGCAACGCGAATATCACTAGGCCTATACCGAGCAAAGTAGTGGTTTAATACATTTTCAGGTGGAAAAATCTTACTTAATAAAGTTACTTGGAAGATCTAAGGAATATCTGTGGTACAAATCTAAGAGGCTTCTCCATGTTCATCAGTTTCTAATGTCAGTTAGTGTTCTAGGTGGTCTGAATGCCGAACATTGCACCTGTCACTGAAATCTGTGCTTCAAGTCACTTACACTACGATATCTTTGAAAGCTCGGAGCTGAATGATACGGGGTAAATAAATTAATGCTTATTTATTTATCTATCTTCTAAACAACGAGTTTCAATCAGTGAGACACAATTATGAAGATTATTTTACAATACTTTTCACCGAAGCCCCCAGAACCTAAAAAAATAAAAATAAAAACAAAATAAAAAGATCTGTGATAAATGGCAAAAATTACGAATGACAATGACAATCAACAATAAAATAAAAGACACGTGAAATCCGTAATATGTCCCTGTAACAATCCGGACCTACTGACTTCATCTGGCAACAAAAAAGTGAATAATTGAAAAAGAAAAAGAAAAAAATTAAATTGATTCTGTGAGCAACAAAGGAGAGAATCTTGCTCGCGGATTCTTCAACAACTCTTTGACCTTTCGTGACCTATTGAGCCATTGTCAAACCCTCGACCTCGTTCGTAATCGAGAGGAATTCGTGAGTGGGTGGGCTTCGGGTTATCAAGTTTTCATCCTTTGTAAAAGTAGGTCGATTAGCGACCGCCTCACGAATTTACAAGTAAAATTATTATCAAATTAGGATTGGCGATCGTCTCATGAATTCGTATGTGAAAATATAAGTGAAAAGAAACAAAACACAAAGGTATTTTCAAATTAAGATTAGCGACCGTCTCATGAATTTACAAGTAAAAATCATTACCCACAGGTATTATCAAATTAGGATTAGCGACCGTCTCATGAATTTATAAGCGAAAATAATATGAGTCAAAAGAATCTTAATACATGGGCACTATCCAATAAGGATTGATGATCATCTCGTGAATTTATAAGTGAAAAGAATCATTACAAATATAAGTAATAAGAGTCATAACAAATAGGCATTATCAAATTAGTAATAGCGACCACCTTGTGAATTTATAAGTGAAAAGAATCATTACACATATAAGTGACAAGAATCGTTATACATAGGCATTATCAACTTAGGATTGACGACCATCTCACGAATTTATAAGTGAAAAGATTCATTATGCATAAGGATTATCAAATTAGGATTGGCGACCATTAATAAAATCATAGGATATGTTATAAAAATTCCCTGACTTTGTGTATGAGAGAGAGAGAGAGAGAGAGAGAGAGAGAGAGAGAGAGAGAGAGAGAGAGAGAGAGAGAGAGAGAGAGAGGTCTTAAAGTGTATACTTCATCGCAGTTTGAGGAGAGAGAGAGAGAGAGAGAGAGAGAGAGAGAGAGAGAGAGAGAGAGAGAGAGAGAGAGAGAGAGGTCTTAAAGAGAGGTCTTAAAGTGTATAGAGAGAGAGAGAGAGAGGAGAGGAGAGAGAGAGAGAGAGAGAGAGAGAGAGCAACTGCAATGCAGACAGAATGGCTCACTAATTTTTACCAAATGACAAAAAGAGCGAATCTGGCAACCATAAAGATGTCAAGCAAGGGTCAGAATCTCTCTGACAGCCGTATAGCGGCCCAGACCAGAATATTTTAATGGATACTTAGAATAGGAACGAGGCAAACCGCATCTTACAGCTAGAAAATTCTGTCATACAAGTCTGTGCTAAAGAGTGCCGACGAAGATATGGATTTTTAGCAACATATAAAATCAAGTGTAGATATAGACTTTACACACACTTATTCAGTTTTTTCTTTTCATATTCGTGTCAAAAGGTTTCTTGATAAATATTACAAATAACCAAAAGAAAGAAATAGATTTTTTCCCACTCTTTGAAATAGATAAGGGGAAAGGCTGTAACCAATATAACACAAAAACGAAACTATTCAAAGAAAAAATACTTGTCTCGAATGAATCTCAGCGTTTTCGAAGACTTGTATTTACGCACAGACGAGGTACTTTCACTTTGATGAATTCGGCTGGAAAAATGAATGACTTCCTAAATGCTTGTGCGTACTATTTCAGAATGGTAGTTGGTGCTTTCAGTTCCAGGCAATACATTTCACTTTTCATTACGTGAAACGTGAAAAAGTGGAAAGCGAATACGTTTGAGATGAACGGTCAAGTGAAGTACAAACGGAGGCTACGAATAACATTATTGGAACCTGCAAAGGCTTAGTTGGTGACCATATAAAGAATACATTTTTTTAATTAGAATTCGAATTGAAATGTAAAGGTTTCGCATTTCTTGATATTCTGGAGGCGGTATCTGTTAGGGCTGGTTCTTTATTGCTGAAGGAATATGGAATGAATTGGAAAATATACCTCATCTGCAAGATCTCCAGACAGAATCCCAATAGGCCTAGTAAATAGTGCTTTTGGAACACTTGATCGGGAGGAGAATTTTATGTTCAAGTAATAACGTAGCTACTTAAAGTTGAGGCGTTTGTTGAAGAATAAAAAGTTATGTTCTTTTCTTCGGTCTGTCGAAATTTTTTTTGACTGGATGAAGGCTATATATATAATATATAATATATAATGTATAATATATAATATATAAATATATATATATATATATATATACACACACACATATATATATATATATAGTATATATATATACATACACATATACATATATATATATATATATATATATATATATATATATATATATATATATATATATATATATATACACACACACAATTACGCAACCACACTCATCTTGGAGGCAATGGGAATGAATGAATTAACTGGTTCAAAGGCTGCTCGGAGAGCCTAGCTAGATTAAGATGACGGGCGTATGCAAATGAGGAGAAGAATAAGGCCCTTACGTATATTGCTAGGCTGTAGTATTAGGATACAAGAATATCCTTGGTGGGAGATGACTCAACAGCTCTCTCTCTCTCTATCCTTAGACTAAGATAATTGTGCATTATACGACTCACTCCCTCTCTCTCTCTCTCCTTAATCTGCGATAAGTATGCACTATAACACATCCCTCTCTCTCTCTCTCTCTCTCTCTCTCTCTTCCCTTAAACTGCGATAAGTATGTATTATAACACCCTCTCTCTCTCTCTCTCTCTCTCTCTCTCTCTCTCTCTCTCTCTCTCTCTTCTGTTTCTACACACACACGACTTCTGCGGCCATATACCTATATATATTATCTATCAGCAGTGTCTAGACGCCATGCAATAGGCTCCGGAATTCAGCGTCGTCTTCTTTGTTTCTGTTTAACGTGACCAGAGAAGATGGCCACCCATATTTTTTTTTGGGGGGTGGTAGGGCGGGTGGGCGAAATTGTTGCCAATGTCATTTTATAACGATGAACATTAACATGAGAGAAATTAAGCCACAGAGAGAGAGAGAGAGAGAGAGAGAGAGAGAGAGAGAGAGAGAGAGAGAGAGAGAGAGAGAGAGAGAGAGAATGTTGAAACATGTTGCTTTATTTCGTATGTCATAGTTCAAATGGTGTAATGAATATGTCAGGAGAGAGAGAGAGAGAGAGAGAGAGAGAGAGAGAGAGAGAGAGAGAGAGAGAGAGAGAGAGAGAGAGAGAGAGAGTCGTTAATAAATGATATTGGCAAATGTCAGGAACATGTTTAGACATCAGAAGGTGGCCTTATCCCCGCCTAAGCGCTCACGATAATTCACCACTGTAGCATATGATAACACTGCGATAGTTTGGTTACAATCTATCACAGCAAAGAAAAATAACAATAAGATGGTTTAGTTACAATCTATCACCACAATAAAAATATCACTTAAATAGTTTGGTTACAATCTGTCACCTCAATATGCAAGTAAAAAATGCGCCGAAGTTTCTTCAGCGCAACCGAGTTTTCTGTGCGTCGTATAATCAAGGCCACCGAAAACAGATCTATTTTTCGGTGGTCTCGGCATAATGCTGTATGAGCCGCGGCCCATGAAACTTTAACTACGGCCCGGTGGTGACCTGGTCTATATCGTTACCAGACGCGGTTGCAATTTGGCATGTTTGATGACTGGAAGGTGGATGATCAACATACCAATTTGCAGCCCTCTAGCCTCAGTGGTTTTTAAAGTCTGAGGGCGGACAGAAAAAGTGCCGACGGACAGACAAAGCCGGTACAATAGTTTTTTTTTTTACAAACTAAAACATGAATGAAATTGTTTAGTTACAATTTGCTACAACTGTAAAAATATCACTGAAACAATAAAAAAACACCTAATGGTTTTGTTACAAAATTTGACAAAAATAAAACCTAACACAAAAATACTTTAGTTACAAAAGTCAAAAAATAAAAAAAATAACAAAAAAAAGAGCTTAGTTACAATCTGTCAAAAGAAAAAATATCACTAATATATAGTTTAGTGTTATTTTTGTAGTTTTTGACAAATCGTAAGTAAACTATACAATTTTTCCAAAATTTAAATAACACTACTAAAGCAGTCTGGTCACAATTTGTCACAACAATAAAAAAATAAAAAATACGTTAGCTACAAATCTGTCAAAAAAAAACTAAAATAGTTTAGTTACAATTTGTCAAAACAAAGAAAAAGACAAGCAATAAAAACAGGAATTTATCTAATGCACATTTTCTGTTTAATTTTTTTTTTTTTGGACGGAGGTAAAAAATAATGCTAAAACAGTCTGGTTACAATTTGTCACAACAATAAAAAAATAAAAATTTATAAAAAACTTAAAAACAGTTTAGGAATCTGTCAAAGCAAAGAAGAAAGAGGCAATAAAATAGGAATTTATCTTATGCACATTTTCTATTTTTTTTTTTTTTTTTTTTGGATGGAGGTAAAAATACGACATTGCAAGGACAGATTCCCGGAGCACCGGCGCCATTGACCCGTAAAATTACCTATGCAAAGACAATGCTCTCGAAAGGTCGTATGTTGGAGAGGTTCCCTTCCTAATGTCAAGTGGTGTTTGTATTTCTTACTCTATTTTTGAGAGGGATTGAAAGCTGCACAAGTAATAAATGCGCCGAAGTTCGGCGCAGTCGAGTTTTCTGTACAGCGTATAGGCCACCGAAAATAGATCTATTCTTCGGTGGTCTCGGTATAATGCTGTATGAGCCGCGGCCCATGAACCTTTAACCACGGCCCGGTTGTGGCCTATCCTATATCGTTGCCAGAAGCACGATTATGGCTAGCTTAAACGTTAAATAAAATAAAAACTACTGAGGCTAGAGGGCTGCAATTTGGTATGTTTGATGATTGGAGGGTGGATGATCAACATACCAATTTGCAGCTCTCTAGCCTCAGTACTTTTTAAGGTCTGAGGGCGGACAGAAAAAGTGCGGACGGACAGACAGAGCCGGCACAATAGTCATCTTTTACAGAAAACAAAAAGTCCTGCAATTTACGTAATTACGTCATTATTCTCGTTTTGCAACAAGAAACCGTGTTTCTTAAGTATTAAATATTTTCCTTTCCAATTCCTTTTTCACAACATCTGTCCAACTCTTAATATGGGTCTTCATTTCCTACTTTCCCCTAGCACTACTGAATTAAGCACACTGCCCACCAGCCTGTCATTGATAATTCTCTCTACAGGATTGAACCTTCTAAAAATTCTGTAATATATATATATATATATATATATATATATATATATATATATATATATATATATATATATATATATATATATATATATATATATATATGTGTGTGTGTGTGTGTGTGTGTGTGTGTGTTTGAGGAGAGAGAGAGAGAGAGAGAGAGAGAGAGAGAGAGAGAGAGAGTTTAGTTAGCTAAACAAATATACATGTATGCTTCGATGACAGTATCTTTTCAGAAGACACACACACACACACACACACACACACACACACACACATATATATATATATATATATATATATATATATATATATATATATATATATATATATATATATATATATATATATATATGTATGTGTGTATGTGTGTGTGTGTTTGATTTGACATGAATTCTAAAAGTGATAGTCTATTAACTATTATTTCCTATTTTTCTATTTATTTATTAATTTGTTAGTTTATTTTTCTCTTTAATAAATGTTTCTTTCTGTATTTCCCATTACTTTCTGTTATGTCTTTCTATTGAACACTATAATATTCTTTGGAAGCTTGAATTTCATGTCGTTGGCCCCCTGTGGTGGGCTTGTTCCAATAATAATAATAATAATAATAATAATAATAATAATAATCTTGTGGGGGAAGGGACTGCTTGAATAACATCTGTCCATCAGCGAGAACTCTGCATGAAACGCACGAAGGCAAAGAATGACTGACTCACTGGAGGCAAACACCATCGATTACGTATTGTGTGTCCAAGACCAAACGGTAATAAGAATCTCGTTTTTACGTTCCCCTGTCGTGTCTGATACGCGTTGTCTGCATGGACGTCGTGTATTTTACCTGTTATCTCCAAGGAACGTTATATATATATATAAATATATATATATATATATATATATATATATATATATATATATATATATATATATATATATATATATATATATATATATATCCCTCTTATACTTGCAGATATGAATCCACCACACATTGCCCATGAAACATGAACTCCACTGTACCTTGTGGACAATCTGCAATTCTATTCTATTTATTCATTGTTTTTGTTAATTTATTTTATCTTTTTTAATAAGTGGTCTCTATTTCAATAAGTTATCTCTTTGTTCTGTATTTCCCATTATCTTCTGTTACTTCTTTCTAATGAACATCATATTCTTTGCAAGCTTGAATTTCAAGTCAATGGCACCCTTTGGTGGGCTTGTTCCATATGAATAGGGTTCATCTACTGAATAATAATAATAATAATAATAATAATAATAATAATAATAATAATAATAATAATAATAATAATAATAATAATAATAATAATAATAATATTTTTTGCTGGCAGTGTTTTCTTAGAAGGATTATATAGGTTAAAACCATTTACTGATAAGCTAACTGGGACTGAGAGGTTTGTTCGTCTTGGGAAAAACCATTTACATAATTGTTTTACTTTCTAGAAAGAAAACCTTAAATCTATGTTCCAGAAAGCTTGAATTTAATTTCTAGAAACTTTAAATCTATTAAATTTATTTTCTAGAAACCTCAAATTTATTTTCTAGAACGCTTTGAATTTAGTTTCTAGAAAGCTTAAATTTACTCTCTAGAAACCTGAAATCCATCTTCTAGAAAGTTTGAATTTTCTCGCTAGAAACATTAAATTTACTTTCTAGAAACCTTAAGTTTACTTTCTAGAAACATTAAGTTTACTTTCTAGAAACCTGAACATACTTTCTATAAACCATAAATTTGCTTTCTAGAAAACCTAAATTTACTTTCTAGAAACCTTAAATTTACTTTCTAGAAGTACAGTAAACCTTAAATTTACTTTTTACAAGCCCTAAATTTACTTTCCAGAAAACTTAATTTTACTTTCTAGAACGCATAAATTTACTTTCTAGAAATAAAGTAAAACTTAAATTTACTTTCTAGAATCCCTAAATTTATTTTCTAGAAAGCTTAAATTTACTTTCTAAAAGTAAACCTTAAATTTCCTTTCTAGAAATATAAATTTACATTCTAGGAAGCTTAAATTTACTTTCTAGAAGCAAAGTAAACCTTAAATTTACTTTCTAAAAGTAAACCTTAAATTTCCTTTCTAGAAATATAAATTTACTTTCTAGAAAGCTTAAATTTACTTTCTAGAAGCAAAGTAAACCTTAAATTTTCTTTTAGAAACCGCAAATTTACTTTCCAGAAAGCTAAAATTTACTTTCTAGAAGTACAGTAAACTTTAACTGTCCTTTCTAGAAAAATAAATTTACTTTCTAGAAATAAGGTAAAACTTAAATTTCCTTTCTAGAAACCCTAAATTTACTTTCTAGAAAGCTTAAATTTACTTTCTAAAAGTAAACTTTAACTTTCCTTTCTAAAAACTCTAAATTTACTTTCTAGAAACCTAAAATCTATTTCCTAGAAGTAAAACTTAAATCTGCTTTCTAGAAACCCTAAACTTACTTCCTAGAAAGCTTAAATTTACTTTCTAGAAACACAGTAAACCTTAACTTTCCTTTCTATTAACCCCAAATTTATTTTCTAGAATCCATAAATTTACTTTCTAGAAGTAAATTAAACCTTAAATTTCCTTTCTAGAAACTAGAAAACTAAATCTATTTTCTAGAAGCCTTAAAAAAAAAAAAGCTTAAATAGGGCTATCGTCACTGTAGCCAGCAAATACACCAAGCCTTTGTAGCGCGTTCACAGCTGGCTGGAGAAATGCCGTATAAAAATTACTAACGAAATTAAAGCCTGGAGCCAGTAGGCCTATTCAGATTCAACATCGTCCATTCCTTAATTCGATTTCCTCCCTCTGCTTCCCCAACCACACTAACTAACAATTTTCCAACTCTAAGTTTTTTTTTTGTGAAGGCTTCTTTACAAAATGTCAAAGAGACAGAATTTTCATTATTATTCAGTAGATGAAAACTATTCATATGGAACAAGCCCACCATAGGGACCATAGACTTGAAATTCAAGCTTCCAGAGAATGTTATAGTGTCCATTAGGAAGAAGTAAGAGGAAGTAAAGGGAAATACAGAAAGAAGAGATCCCACTTATTAAAAGAGAAAAATATAAATTAATAAATAGATAAATAGATAAAAAAGTATCAAAATGCAAGAAGAGTAGTATTAGGGTAGTAAAAATGTTAAGGAGATTGGAGAAGTAGGCCTACTTATTCTTTCAGAAAATGCAGAAGTCACTCTGGGAAGCAAATCACTATTTACTGAGAGGGTTGCTGAGGAATTAGTGTTCGAATTTCAAATATTTATTCTTTAACCTTTTCTTTATGACGTCACATCAAAATGGTGAATTGGCGAAAAGAAACATGGTTTTTTTTTTTTTTTAGTTTTCTGAAAAGAAAACTATTGAGATGGCTTTATCTGTCCGTCCGCACTTTTTTTCTGTCCGGCCGCAGATCTTAAAAACTACTGAGGCTAGAGGGCTGCAAATTGGCATGTTGATCATCCACCCTCCGATCATCAAACATACCAAACTGCAGTCCTCTAGCCTCTGTAGTTTTTATTTTATCTACGGTTAAGTCAGCCACGATCGAGCGTCTGGCAACGATATAGGCCATGCCACCACCGGGTCGTGGTTAAGTTTCATGGGCCGCGGCTCATACAGCATTAAACCAAGACCACCGAAAGTTAAATTCATTTTCGGTGGCCTTGATTGTACGATGTACAGAAAACTCTTCGGCGCATTTTTTACCTGTTTTGTTTATGATACATCACGATACTACGACCGGAAATTATAAGCATAAATCCACAATTAGATATATGAACAAAGTTGTATTTTTCAAAATACAAAAATTATTAAAAACGGGGCTTTTTCAAACCGTTTGCTGAAGAGGACCGTCGTGCAAACGGTTGAAAGTTCCAGTTTTTTAAAATGTATGTTTGTATTTTGAAAAAAAAAAAAAAAAAGCTTTGCTCAAATACTCAATTGTGGATTTTTACGTATGTTTTTCGTTCACGGATCACTACTGCACTCAGAATTATTTTCTTCCGCAGCGAAACAATTCAAGAAATTGCCTTGTCCACCAGAGCTCACAGACGCGAGCCAGCAATTACAGAAGCTTCTATACGAAAGTTAATGAAAAAAAAAACACCTCCCAATATAGAAAAAATAAGACAAACAAAAGCTCTAAATGAAGAAAGATGGCAGACCAAAAAAAAAGGCAATCAATAAGTCAGTCCCGATGGAACGAAAGTTTTATGTTTTTCATCTGATTCATACGAGAGTGTTGTCCACCCTCGGCCAACTATAGGACGCTACATGTCAATTAGAGTTGATAGAACAGAGGCCTCTGGAGGCCACTTTCCTTTCTGACACCATCTGGTGGCGGAAGGGAAAAACATTTTGTAAAAACTTCGTCCGTCTCTCGGCAGTGTTGCCAAACCTTCCTTTTCGATGTGACTGAATTGGCAATGTCAAGAAAATTTGCTGGCCGTTCCAGAGTGATGAACATTAATTTTCTTCTTTTTACTTATTATTATTATTATTATTATTATTATTATTATTATTATTATTATTATTATTCAGATGATCCATCTTCCGGTGGTGGCCTGTCCTAAGCGCTGGCAGACGCACGATCATGGCTAACTTTAACCTTAAATATAATAAAAACTACTGACGCTAGAGGGGTGCAATCTGTTATGTTTGATGATTGGACAGTGGATGATCAACATACCAACTTGCAGCCCTCTAGCCTCAGTAGTCTTTAAGATCTGAGGGCGGACAGAAAAAGTGCGGACAGAAAAAAGTGCGGACGGAGAGACAAAGCCATCTCAATAGTTTTCTTTTACAGAAAACTAAAAGTATGACAACCATAGATTATCTGAGAGAATGCCGATGGAAAAATCTAGAGGAGGAAAATATAAATAAAAAGATCCAGAACTGAAATGATTAATACAGTGCCTAATCTCGGCTGAAGCTAAATGATTACGCTAACTGACAGAATCGTATTACGGAATGTATCCCTTCCGAAAGAAAAAATTCCACTGGTCTAATTACTTGCTTGGAGGCAGCCTACCGAGGAAATCGAAATATTCTAAAATGTATAGATGTCCTGACCACTTTCATTAAAATCATTAAAGTTCATTATTTTTTTATTATTATTATTCAGAAGATGAAACCTATTCATCTGGGTCTTCTGAGGCCTATTCATCTAGAACAAGCCCACCACAGGGGCCACTGACTTGAAATTCAAGCTTCCAAAGAATACTGTGGTGTTCATTTGAAAGAAGTAGCAGAAGGCAATGGGAAATACAGATAGAAGAGATCACTCGATAAAAAAGAAAAATAAATTAACAAATTAATAAATAAAAAAAAAATGTAAGTAAATTATTAAAATACAAGGAGAATTATTGTACAGCATTAGGGCAGTAATGTGCTGCGTCTTCGCTTGAACTTTTAAAGTTCAAAAGAGAATAATACCAGAGACCGTTCTTCAGTTTTTTTTTTTTTGAGAAGACCATTTGCAGATAATCACAGCAATAAAGTTACTGATTCCAGGTAATGTGTTAGAATGCTCTATCGGGCTCTAGCCGAGCCTTCGTCAAAGATTCAACGCTGGGAAAGCCAATATGGTGACACATTACTGATCTTAGCTATGACCTTTTTGAAAGGCCGACTGAGCAAGTGCTAAATCAAAGCGTTGCAACGGGCCACAATGGAGGTTATATGTACAAAAAAAAAAAAGTCTAGGCCTAGTCCTATAAAACGATGCTTTGAGACAATGGGATCACCGTTATTTCCCTCTCTCTCTTTCCATTCGTGTGTTATTCTCTCCCTCTGTATTCATTTGTTTCTCTCTCTCGCCTCTCTCATAACTACTCCTCTGTTATTCTCTCTCTCTCTCTCTACGTTCATTTGTTTCTCTCTCTCGTCTCTCAAAAGCATTCGTTTGTCATCCTCTCTCGTGTCCTTCCTCTACCATTTTTCTCTCATCCCGTCTCCGCGGAAGTATATCCCGCAGTGTTACCATGACCATACGTCAATGAATGCCAAACTTTCGTGGGCAGATGAGCCGAAACAGTATAGCCATTAAGAAAATCCATACGGGCCGTCATGGAATACAAACCATAATTACTTTAGAGGACTGGTTTCTAACACAGTGTGAATCTTTGCGGACAGCTTCCTCCAGACATTATTATTATTATTATTCAGAAGATGAACCCTATTCATATGGAAAAAGCCCACCAAAGGGGCCATTGACTTGAAATTCAAGCTTCCAAAGATTATGGTGTTCATTATGAAGAGGTAAGAGGAGGTTAGGAGAAATACAGAAAGAAGAGATCTCTCTTATTAAAAAATATATTAATAAATCAATAAACAGATAAAAATGTATTAAAATGCAAGGAGAACAGTATTAGGGTAGTAATGCACCTTCGCTTGAACTTCTGAAGAAGTTCCAATTGCACGACAGTCTCCCAGAAGCTGTTCCACAGTCCAAGGGTGTGAGGAATAAAGGACCTCTGGAACTGAAAAGTTCGACAGCGAGGAACAATTTAGTGCATACTGGTGCTGCTGCTGTTCAGCATGCCTGGAATATGCTGGAAATTATGCACAAGAGAGAGTCAGTCAGAGCTAAAGAGAGTTTCGGGTACTCCTTTTAGGTAGAGAGACGGAAAATGAAGCAATCTGTGAGCCGCTGAGGGATTGTGATGGATTAAAAAATAAAAGGATAAATGTTTAGGGTATGTAAAAAATCTAATATACAAAAATATAAAGTAATTAAAACTAACGATTAAAAGCTAAAAAAAATGTTTGTGGTACATAATATATACATAAAATGATCTTAAGCAAAAAAAAAAAGGTAACGACTTAAAGATAAAAAATAAACGTTCCTGGTCTATAAAAGAACCTCCCTTGTGGAGGTTCACTTTACACCGTTCAAACAAAGTTGACAAAAAAATGAACAAACATCTGGGGCACGACCGCCGCATATATGACATTATTCACGTATAATGGCAAAAATCCCCCCCCCCCACCACCCCATTCCAGCTGCACGTAACACATTCCATGAATGAAACACCTCTGAGCCGGTAGCAGTAAAGCTGACCTAGGATATTTGTATCCTTCCAGGATTTTCCAGTATAAAAAAAAAGATTGCTTATACGTAAGGATGGAAAGATTTTTTTTTATTTTTTTGATATAAAAACATTGCCCGACGAACGGTAAAAGCGCTGCAGCCTTTTTGTTTACTTTCTGCTTTCTTTGTGGCTCGAAAATAATGAATATATTATGGCTGAGCGAAAATTTGCATGCCTTATTTTTAGACACACACACACACACATATATGTATGTATAAAGATTTTATGTATCAGTACAAACACACACACATATATGTATGTATGTATGTATATATATATATATGCATATATATATATATATATATATATATATATATATATATATATATATATATATATATATATATAAAATACACATACTTTTTGTTACACACTTCCAATGGCTACACTTGACTTCACCCACACTGTCCTTAACACAACTTCCGCTTTCTTTAACATGTTGGCAAAGTCTATCTGACGCAACATTTATCAACACCAACAGGCTCGATCAATCTTTGTCCTTACCCGCGGTGCTTATATAACCTTTGCCCGTGGCCTTTAGATTATGTTTTATTCTTTTTTTTTTTTTGCACCACAGCTACACATTAAACTCCCCAAGACTTCATACCTTATTCGTGGTTTTTCATGACTTCATATATCTATTACTTCTCTCTCTCTCTCTCTCTGTGTATATGTGTATATATATACATACATACATACATACATACATATATATATATATATAACCCCACACAAACACACACACACACACACACACACATATATATATATATATATATATATATATATATATATATATATATATATATATATATATATATATAAATGTCATTAAGCTAAATGTAATATCAATCCACGCTACTTCGGGAATACCCCCGACGGGGAATTACAAGTGATAAATGGATTGGTACCGAAGTGCCTCGAACTCTCGACACAGTACCCTCCAACGCCTCCAGTCGACGGTCACACACTGAGCCACGAAGGCAGGCAATAAGTTAATGCCGAATCTGCCGTACTTGTTTACTCAGCGAGAGAGGGGAAATTGTACTTATAGTGTCCGCATTAACCAAACTCTACCATGACAGCTAATTGGTATGTGTGGAACACGCAGCTCTTATTATGAAATTTTTAATATTAAACGACATTTGTAGCTTAATGATTGTATATAAATCACGGTGATGTGATTAAAATTTCAAATATATGTATGTATATATATATATATATATATATATATATATATATATATATATATATATATATATATATATATATATGTAAATATACCCACACATACATACATATATGGTTTTATATATATATAAATATAATATATATATTAAATATAAATATTTATATATATAATATATATATATATATATATATAATATATATATAATATATTTATATATATATATATATATATATATATATATATATATATATATATATATATATATATATATATATATATATATATATATATATATAAACACAGTAAAACCGAGTTTGGTTTCACCCCGTATTCCATTAATTATGCAAATGACCGTTGGCGTGATAAAATCCCAGCATTTACGCGAGAATTTGCCGGCAAAATAGCAGTGCATAAACGAGTATTCTGAATACAAATGGACGCAATTTATAATCTCATTCGGCTGCTTTAATCAATAATTGGAGGCGTTTGTCGCTCTAATGACACAACGGCTTCAAAGTCGTTCTCGCAACGCGTCGCATCAGATGGAATCCGAACAGTCAACAAAAAATCACCATCAGCAAACAGCCAGCAACGCCAGTCAACGAGAGCTACGAACTATCGACCATCAAGAGGTGAAGCCTCCGTCACGTAGCACTGACTGTTAAATTCCATCTAATGCGACGCGTTGCGTGAACGACTTTGAAGCCACTGTGTCATTAGAGCGACAAACGCCTCCAATTATTGAATAAAGCAGCCGAATGGGATTATAAATTGCGTCCATTTGTATTCACAATACTCGTTATGCGCTGCCATTTTGCTTGCAAATTCCCGCGTAAATGCTCTGATTTTATCACGCCAGCGGTCATTCGCATAATTAACAGAATACGGGGTGAAACTAAACTCGGTTTTGTATTTTTTTTATCGTGTGAAGTAGTAGCGGAAGGGGAGGGGGAGGGTCATAGGGTAGGTCTGCCTGAGCTGATTTTAGCTGTGTATTTTAGGAGAAAAGTTTTTTTGATTAAAAAAAATTTTTTTTGGAATATAGGTTGACTTTCGCTGTATCTTTACAATACAGATTGACTTTCCATAAAGGTGCTGCTGTTTCCATGCTCAGTACTGTTGTGCTGAAGTTCCTTTACTGTAACTTCATTTTGCAAAAATAAATAAATAAATAAATAAATAAATAAATAAATAAAAAAATGAAAGAACATGATAAAAAGTAACCTTATGTGCTACTGAACTCAACTAAATAGAATATAGAATTCAGGTCAAATGCCAAGCACTGGGACCAATGAGGTCATTCAGCGCTGAAACGGAAATTGACAGCAAAAGGTTTGAAAGGTATAACTGGAGGAAAACCTCAAAGCAGTTGCACTATGAATCAATTGTTAGGAGACGGTGGAGAGTAAGATGGAAGAAAGAGAATATGAAAGGAGGTACGGTAAAAGGAATGAAAGGGGTTGCAGCTAGAGGCCGTAAGGAAGCTCCAAAGAACATTAAGTAATGCCTACAGCGCACCGCATGAGGTGCACTGACGGAATTATTTCACCCCCTACCCCCCCACGGGATCGTGTACACTGAAACACTGGTTAAACTCTAACTAACCTGGAGAGAGCTGAAAGTAACGCCAGTTAGACCTCTCGCTCTCACTTCTGTTATAATTAGGTAAAAAACAAGTAAAAAAGTGCGCCAAAGTTTCTTCGGCGTAATCGAGTTTTCTGTACAGTGTGTAATGCTGTATGATAGCCACGGCCCATGAAACTCTTAGCCACGGCCCGTGAAACTCTTAGCCGCGGCCCTTGAAACTCTTAGCCGCGGCCCATGAAACTCAGCCAAGGTCCGGTGGTGGCTCAGCCACGGCCCTTAAACTCTTAACTGCGGCCCACAAAACTCAGCCACGGTCCGGTGGTGGCTTGTCTTGTGGGTACCTATAGCGGTGCCCGGAGTACGAGTATGGCTAGCTTTAACCTTAAATGAAATAAAAACTACTGAGGCTAGAGGGCTGCAATTTAGTATGTTTGATGATCGGAGGGTGGATGATCAACATACCAATTTCCAGCCCTCTAGCCTCAGTAGTTTTGAAGATCTGAGGGCGGACAGAAAAAGTGCGGACAGAATAAAGTGCGGACGGACAGACAAAGCCGGCACGATATGTTTTCTTTTACAGAAAACTAAAAATTGTTTAACGGTCCCAGTAACCTACAACGCAACTACTTAAAGATAGCGATAAAAAAAAAATTGAACTAAAACGTTTTCAAATTCCATCTAGACGACTTTGCCCGCTCGTGATTTTGTAATTACCTGTCATTTTTGCTTGTCGCGGAAGAGTTTCATTATTCCATTTTTGTCACTTTTTTTATCATATTTTACAGAGTATATGCACCCAAGAGACACGCCTTTCATATCTCCCCTATACTGGTAAAAATTAAGAATATTTCCCGATCTAAAATGGCATTAAAAAGAAATAATGTTAACGACGTAAGCTAAATAATGTCTAACTGGAGAAAAAATTATAAACCACTCACAAAATACTGGCTGACACTATTAATTTATTTTATTTTTTCCCCATTTTTACTTTCTGATTTTATCTTTTGTGTTTTCTTATAATCAAATCGTGAGCTAAATGAATTACGTGTAACTGGAGAAACCATTATAACCAATAACAGCACACAGGCTGAAACTATTAAAACTTTCTTTTTTTTCTTTCTACTGTCTATTTTTTTTGTTTTCTTATAATCAAAACCAATAATGTTAATAACAATGTGAGCTAAATGAATTATATGTAATTGGAGCAAAGATTATAGACCATTAACAGCACAGGCTGAAACTACTAAAACCTACTTTCTTTTTTTCCTTTTTTACTTTCTATTTTTTTTGTTTCCTTATAATAAAAAATAATAATATTAATAACGTATTATTTGAGAAAAAGATCATAGACCACTAACAGCATTCAGGCTAAAACTACTAAACCCTACTTTCTTTTTTCCCCTTTTACTTTCTATTTTTATTTTTTGCGTTTCCCTAACTTTCGTCCGTGAGTTGACCAGTCGGGAAAAAGGGGACCTGGAAATAAAAAAAAAAAAAAAAGAAATAACGAGGGAAAAAGAACAAAAGGGCTACTCTCCAAAGCCCTATTCAGAAGTGATTGCATTCCGCTTGGCGTCTACAGCACAGTAGAGCCTCTGTCCCAAAAGTTTCCTGGTCGCTCATTGAGGACAACTTTTTTGGTCGTCGGAAACTTTCTCTCTTCCGTGCCTCAGTTGGAACCCTCTTTCCCTCCCCCCCGACCTTTCATCTCTTCGTATTTGCTCTCTCTCTCTCTCTCTGAGTCTGTCTCTGTCAGTCTGTCTGTCTCTCCTAGCCTTCCTCTCTCTCTCTCTCTGTATGTCCGTCCGTCTGTCTGTCTGTCTGTCTCTCCTAGCCTTCCTCTCTCTCTTTCAGTCTTTGTCTGTCTCTGTCAGTCTGTCTGTCTCTCCTAGCCTTCCTCTCTCTCTCTCTCTCTGTATGTCCGTCCGTCTGTCTGTCTCTCCTAGCCTTCCTCTCTCTCTTTCAGTCTTTGTCTGTCTCTGTCAGTCTGTCTGTCTCTCCTAGCCTTCCTCTCTCTCTCTCTCTCAGTCTCTGTCTGTCTGTCTCTCTCTGTTTGTCTGTCAGTCTCTGCCTGTCTGTCTGTTTGACTCTTAGACTCTGCCTGTCTGTATCTCTCTCTCTCTCTCTCTCTTTCTGTATGTCTGTCTGTCTATCTCTCTCTCTCTCTCCCCCAGCCTCTGTCTGCCTGTCTGTATGCCCGTCTCACTCTCTGTCTCTGTCTGTCTGTCCCTCTCTCTCTCTCTCTCTCTCTCTCTCTCTTCCACCGCGCTCTCCCTCTCTGGAAATCTGTTGGCTGTACTGCGATTGCCTTTCCTCCTAACTAGGTTTCCCTGCAACTTCAAGTGGCAGCTCACCGGGAGAGAGGCCGAGTGTCAGAAGTTATACAACCGCTCTCCTCTCCTCCTCCCCTGCTGCGGCTGCTACTAAGGTTTATTCAGTCTACTGAAATCAGCGCTTCCAGTTTCAGACGACTAAAAATCTACAAAGAAAGAGTGATTGGGAGAGAATCTTCAAGTCTAAAAATTATTATTATTATTATTATTATTATTATTATTATTATTATTATTATTATTATTATTATTCAGAAGATGAACCCTATTCATATGGAACAAGCCCACAACGGGGGCAACTGAATTGAAATTCAATTATTATTATTATTATTATTACTATTCAGCAGATGAACTCAACTCTTATGGAACAAGCCCACCACAGGGGCCATTCACTTGAATTCAGTTATTATTATTATTATTCAGCGGATGAACTCAATTCATATGGAACAAGCCCACCACAGGGGCCACTGACTTGAAATTCAAGCTTCCAAAGAATCTGGTGTTCGTTAAAGAAGTGACAGAAGGTAATGGGAGATACAGAAAGACGAGCTCGGTTGCTCAAAAAGGAAAAAATAAATTAGTAAATTTCAGAAATCAATAATCAGATATATAAATAAATGATTAAAGTACACGATGAATTGTTCTAAGGTAGTAATGCATTGCATCTGCGCTTGAACTTTTGACCAGTCAAAAGTTCTTTAGAAAACAATTGGTTTCAAAATCTTAGTCACTAGAATTTCCAGGCCGCGTTCTGTTACGTAGTTTGATGGACTATTCCTGCCTCGTCTCTCTATGTACTTTCCTTTTAATTCATTTCATCTGGAGGGGCCTTGATCTGTCAATAGGACTTCTATTTTTTACAAAGAGAATAACAAATTATGCCGAGTACATACCGGCTGTGCCTTGTAAGTTTGTGATATATTCACGACTGTTTTATATATATATATATATATATATATATATATATATATATATATATATATATTATATATACACACATATATATATATGTATGTATACATATATATATATATATATATATATATATATATATATATATATATATATATATATATATATATATATATATATATATATAGACCCAGACTGTTCCATATATATATATATATATATATATATATATATATATATATATATAAAGAGAGATCCTGTGGTATGGTTGGTAGCATTTTTACCTACCAAGTAGGGCGTCCCGTTTAAAACCCACTGCGCATCTGTTAACCGAGGTAGTGAAATACGCCCCTGGTAGTTAGACGACTGTGGTAGGAGCAACTTGGATTAATCCTTCAGAGTAATTCCTGTTGTTCTAAGTTTTAACATCTATAAAATACTAAGTTTGCAGTCTTCAATCTTTCAATCTTGTTGTGCAACTGGAACTTCTTCAGAGATTCAAGGGAATATGCAATGCAGTACTGCTCTAATACAATTCTCCTTGCATTTTAATCTTTTACTTACACTTGATCTACTTACTGATTAATTCGTTCAATTATTTTTACTCTTTTAATAAGTGATCTCTTCTTTCTGTATTTCCCATCACCTTCTGTCACTTGTTTTTAATGAACACCATAATATTCTTTGGAAGCTTAATTTCAAGTCAATGGCCCTGTGGTGGGCTTGATCCGTATGAATAGGGTTCATCTTGTGAATAATAATAATAATAATAATAATAATAATAATAATAAATAATAATAATAATAATAATAATAATAAAATAATAAATTCACAGTGGTGTAAATGTAGATATATATCAGAAATAAATAAATATATATATATATATATATATATATATATATATATATATATATATATATATATAAATTTATGTATATATATACACACATTTACACCATTGTGGATTTCTTCACCATTTTACGGACTCATGCTATTACGAGACTTTTATGAATAATAATAATAATAATAATAATAATAATAATAATAATAATAATAATAATAATAATAATAATAATAATAATAATAATAATAAAGAACTAGAGAAACCTTGATTAGAAAAATTACTCTCTGAAGGAGGCAGGTTCTGCCATCTTCGACCAGCCTTTCTCAAGTCTAATTATATTTTCTGAGTTTTTTTGCCTCGTCTACTTTCTGAGCCGTCGCCAAAAAGGCGTTTTGAAATGAGGTGCAGGTACTGGATTAAGAGAAATTTCATGAGAGAGAGAGAGAGAGAGAGAGAGAGAGAGAGAGAGAGAGAGAGAGAGAGAGAGAGAGAGAGAGAGAGTTAAGCCAAAGGGAACAGACGGTAATTAAAAATATTATCCTTTCATCTCTCGGGTGCTTGAGGGAAAGATACTGATGCTTTCATCTCCGGGGAACTTTTACTTTTCATTTTCGCAGAAATTTATTCTTTTTAGTTTTCTGAAAAGAAAACTATTGTGCCGGCTTTGTCTGTCCGTCCTCAGATCTTAAAAACCACTGAGGCTAGAGGGCTGCAAATTGGTATGTTGATTATCCACACTCCAGTCATCAAACATATCAAATTGCAGCCCTCTAGCCGCAGTAGTTTTTTTTATTTTACTTAAGGTTAAAGTTAGCCATAATCGTTCGTCTGGCAACGATATAAGCCAGGTCACCACCGGGCCGTGGTTAAGGTTTCATTGGCCGCAGCGCATACAGAATTATATAGAGACCACCGAAAGATACGATCTATTTTCGATGGCCTCGATTATGCGATGTACAGAAAACTCGATTGCACCGAAGAAACTTAGGCGCATTTTTTACTTTTTTTTTTTTTCTAAGGAAGGTCTTTTTTCATTTCTCAATATGAACAAGGCAGTTACTTAGGTTTTAAAGTAAGACAAGTCACATAAATAACATTTTCTTCCATTTGATATGTTGTATTCTCAATAACAACAGTGATTTATCTTATCTGATTATACAATAGTGAAGGCAGGTACAGAGGTCTCACAGCTAAGATCGTTCAGAGATTCGGAAGCTTATTCCAGTTCAATTGACTTTATTTCTGATCAATTTCATGTCCATATCAAAATATGAATGGAGGTACAGTAAAAGGAAAGAAAAGGGTTGCAGCTAGGGGCCGAAGGGACGCCGCAAAGACTTTGGAGAAATATCTTGCTCTTAATTCTATTGCAGTTTAATTCGCTCTATCACCTACATGTACAGAGTCTTCCATTCCTGATCAATTTTATGTCCATATCAAAATCCCAACTTAAGGTTCTTTGCACGGTCCCTTCTGGCCCTAGCCTGCAAACCCTTTCATTCCTTTTACTGTACCTCCATTCATATTCTCTCTCTTCCATCCTACTTTCCTCAACCCTCTCCTGAGAATTGTTTCAGTATTCAATTCTATTTCTTGGCATTAATTCTGTTCCCGTGTTTGCAGGGGAAGCCCACCGGATGTCGGATGGAAGCGACAGGGCGTGCCCCGTGTGCCCGTATTTTATTAATACCCCGACGAACGTCACAGCGCCTCAGGGTATGTCAGCCAACCTCACCTGCGGAGTCAGGAACTTGTCTGACAGAAAGGTAGGCTACCAAAGATTATTATTATTATATTATTATTATTTCTTAGGTAGTAGACCCTCTTTCCAGTATGGGCCCTGTAAGGCTGGTTCCATATGGATAGGGGTTTATCTAATTATTATTATTATTATTATTATTATTATAACAGAACAAACCCACAGGGGTAACTGACTTAAAATTCAAGCTTCCGAAGAATAAGATTTCGTTTGAAAGAAGTTACAGAATATGCAGTAAGTAATGAATATTTTCACAATAAATCTGTAAGGCACGATTAACTGACTAATTGTGAGTAATCTGGCGTCACAATAACCAGGGTTACTGACGTCGAAGACACGGTCAAACGTGTATAAATTTTCTAAGGGTCATCTGCTCGCACTCCATGATACTTGAAGATGGGACAAATCACAACTGCTTCTGTCTTTTGTTATTATTATTATTATTATTATTATTATTATTATTATTATTATTATTATTATTATTATTATTAATATTATTCAGAAGATGAACCCTATTCATATGGAACAAGCCCACCATTGACTTGATATTCAATTTTCTAAAGAATATGGTTTTCATCAAGAAGTAACAGAATGTCAAGGGAAACACAGAGAGAAGAGACCCTACTTATTAAAAAAGGGAAAAATATTAAATTAATATATAGAAAAAGTATTAAAATTCCAGGAGAAAATATTAGATTAGTAATGGAAAAGTATTGCATCTTTGATGCTATGCACATTTTCATTTGATGACACTGCTTTGCATTGCAAATAGGGAGGTCAGATTCAGTCCAGTAGTACTTTTCATTCACCACGCCTGGGGAAAATTAAATCATGATAGCCTTTTGAATTTCAGGGCAGAGAAAACTAAAACATCAAAGGGTTTTGAATGAGAGCCATATATCTCATAGCCTTTAGATTCACTGTAGGAAAAATGAAATCAACATAGCCTTTGAAACTCCAGGGTAGGGAAGAGGAAATCAATAAAGCCTTTTCAATTCCAAGGCAGAAAAATGTGAAATCAATATCTCATAGCCTTTAAATTCCAGGGCACGGAAAACAAAATCAAAATAGTCTTTTAAATTTCAGGGTGGAGAAAATGAAACTAATAAAGCCTTTTTAATTTATGAAATCAATATATCTCATAGTCCTTAAATTCCAGGGTAGGGAAAATGAAATCAAACATAGCCATTGAAATTCCAGGAGAGGGAAAACGAAATCAACATAGCCTTTTAAATTCCAGGGCAAGGAAAATTAAATTAATTTAGCCTTTGAAATTCCAGGGTAGGGAAAATGAAATCAACAAGTCTCATAGCCTTTAAATTCCAGGGACCGACTCTCATGCCTTCCAATATGGCGGCTAATAAAACTAACTTGAAATCTTTCCACGATTCCTTCTCCTCGCAGGTCTCGTGGATCAGACGCAGGGACCTGCACGTGCTAACTACAGGGGCCTTCACTTACACGACCGACGTCAGGTTCCGGGTCCTGCACCTGGAAGGGTCTCCGTACTGGACGCTGGAAGTCGGGTCTCCCACCATCAACGACTCGGGAGTCTACGAGTGCCAGGTGTCGACTCAGCCCAAAATATTCCGAAGATTTACGTTAAATGTTATTGGTGAGTTTGTTTCGGGGTCGTCATTTGATGACTGGACTTGGGGTCATCATTTGATGACTTGGGGGTCATCATTTGATGACTGGAATTGTGGGTCGTCATTTGATGACTGGACTTGGAGGTCGTCATTTGATGACTGGACTTGGGGTTATCATTTAATGACTTGGGGGTCATCATTCGATGACTGGGCTTGGGGGATCATCTGATGACTGGATTTGTGGGTCATCATTTGATGACTGGACTTGTGGGTCGTCATTTGATGACTAGACTTGTGGGTCATCATTTGATGACTGGACTTGGGGGTCATCATTTGATGACTGGACTTGGGGGTCATCATTTGGTGACTGGACTTGGGGGTCATCATTTGATGACTGGACTTAGGGGTCATCATTTGATGACTGAACTTGGGGGTCCTCATTTGATGTCTGAACTTGGGGGTCATCATTTGATGACTGGACTTGTGGGTCGTCATTTGATGACTGGACTTGGGGGTCGTCATTTGATGACTGGACTTGGGGGTCATCATTTGATGACTGGGACTGGGGGTCGTCATTTGATGACTGGACTTGTGTCAGAGTAGAGGAGACGGCTGAACGAAGATCTCGTTTATTCATAAGAACCTCACAATGGTGTTAATGTAAATATGTATTGGAAATATACATACAAACGAGGGCTTTCGAGAAGGAGAATCGAGCATGTTCTCGAATGCTATCGTTTGTATATTTTTATTTCTGATACATATTTATACTTACACCACTGTGGACTTCTTCACCATATGGTTTATTAATTTTTTTTTTTTTGGTTGAACAATATAGACTATAGCGTAGTACACTATCTGAGAAATCTACACAATATAGAATATAATGTAGTACAGTGAGATAATTTGAGAAATCGACTGAAATAATGAGAAATTTACCGTCTTTTACTGAACCTCTTCACTTTCATTCCCGAGGGGCTATCATTTTTAGCTAAACGATAGAGAATAGGGTGTATACGATGCAGTAGATTTGAGATAATTTGAGAAATCTACCGAGATCATGTGAAATTTACCATCTTTTGTTTATAAGTTTTCGTGTTCACCCCGCCGTGTTCAGTACCAGCCCCTCGGGGATGAAAGCAAAACAGAAACAATAGGCGGTAAATTTCTCATTATCACGGTAAATTTCTCATTGCCTTGGTAAATTTCTCATGACCTCGGTAAACTTCGTAATTATCTCGGAAAATTTCTCATGATCTCGGTAAACTTCGTAAGTTATCTCGGAAAATTTCTCATTATCTCGGTAAATTTCTCAATATCTAGGTAAATTTCTCATGATCTCGTCTCGGTAAATTTCTCATTATCTCGGTATATTTCCCCGTTATCTCGCCTCGGTAAATTTCTCATTGTCTTGGTAAATTTCTCGTTTCTTCTCGGTAAATTTCTCATTGTATCGGTAAATTTCTTGAATTATCTCGGAAAATTTCTCATTATCTCGGTAAATTTCTCAATATCTCGGTAAATTTCTCACTGCCTCGGTAAATTTCACATTATCTCGACCCGGTAAATTACTCATTGTCTCAGTATATTTCCCGTTATCTCGTCTCGGTAAATTCCTCATTATCTCGGTAAATTTCTCATTGTCTCGGTAAATTCCTCATTATCTCAGTAAATTTCTCATTATCTCGGTAAATTCCTCATTATCTCGGTAAATTCCTCATTATCTCGCCTCGGTATATTTCTCATTATCTCGGTAAATTTCTCGTTATCTCGTCTCGATAAATTTCTCATTGTCTCGGTAAATTTCTTGAATTATCTCGGTGAATTTCTCATTGTCTCGGTAAATTTCCCATTATCTCAATAAATTCCTCATTATCGCGGTAAAATTCTGAATATCTCGGTAAATTCCTCATTATCTCAGTAAATTTCTTATTATCTCGGTAAATTTCCCATTATCTCGGTAAATTCCTTATTATCTCAATAAATTCCTCATTATTTCAGTAAATTCCACATTATCTCGGTAAATTCTTCATTATCTCGGTAAATACCTTAAATCATCTCACCTGTCCCGCATCGTATTCATTATTTTTTATATAATTCAGTAAAAAATATGTCATCAATAGACTATATCTTCGTGGGGAAGCCGCCTTCACATTTACCGGAGATTGGCTGGACTCTTTTTGCTTCGTAAACGCTCTCTTCTCCTAGTTCAGTGGTTCTCAAACTGGGGATAATTACACGTTTGGGGTAACGAGGCACTTTCCAAAAGTAATAATCCTCTGGAGTAAAACTCAGTAAATTTATAAATAATAATAATAAATAAATGAATGAATAGATAAAGAAGTGAATAGATTAATTTTTATCATAATTATGCAAGTTATACCCCAAGCATTCGTTTTCTTCGATCCCGAAAGAAAATAAGAATGCCAGGAAGAGTCTTCCTCGTGATATGAACGAGTGAAACATCAGAAGATCATTTTGTCAAACGAATTATGTCTAAAACCTAAATTCTTTACTTCTTAGGACTTGAGTAAAAGTAGAAATGAAGCATTCCAATATCTTTCTTTCCTTTATAACTTCACATAGCTGAAGAGGAACTGGGTAGGGGTAACGATACCAAAAACATTTTAGAACCAAGTTTTTACTTTGCAGGTTTTGCATACCTTTGTATCTCGTTGTTTCTCAAATAATTCCCGGAATAACTTTGTGCAAGCGAGGGAAAGAGAAAGACGTTGAATTGCAAACGCACATGAAGTCATTCCTCCCTCTCCCGGTCCAGTTACCAAGTCTCTGCTATTCAGTATTCAGGGGAGTTTGTCAGGTCACTTTCATTTGCAAATGAACTATGACAGCTGCCTGTCAAGTGATATGACATTTCTATCTGTCAACTGACGTGATGTTTCTGCCTGTCAACTGATATGAGACAAGATACCCGAGCTTTACAGACTAAAGGTGACTGAACCGGAAGCCTGAATTAAAACTTGCAATAAAAACTCAGCAAGATTTTTTCCCCATGATCTAAAAAAAAAAAAAAAACTATAAAATCTAAAACTGGAACACAGAGAGTCAAAAACAAAGAGCAAGTAAAAAATGCGCCGAAGTTTCTTCGGTGCAATCGAGTTTTCTGTACAGCCGATATAGCGTACAAGCCAGGCCACCGAAAACAGATCTATCTTTCGGTAGTCTCGGTATAATGCTGTATGACCCGCGGCCCATAAAACTTTAACCACGGTCCGGTGGTGGCCTATCCTACATCGTTGCCAGATGCACGATTATAGCCAACTTTAACCTTAAATAAAATAAAAAACTAGTGAGGCTAGAGGGCTGCAATTTGCTAAATTTGATGATTGGAGGGTGGATGATCATCATACCAATTTGCAGCCCTCTAACCTCAGTAGGTTTTTTAAGGCTTGAGGGTGGACAGAAAAAAGTGCGGACAGACAGACAAAGCCGGCACAATAGTTTTCTTTTACAGAAAACTAAAAACGGTGGAGAACAATATTCAGTGGTTATGAAGAATAATTGTACACTGATGGCTACATTCGTTTTACGAGTATGAATTATATAACAAAATTCGTCCGAATTATATATCAAAATTCGTCTGCATTATAAAACAAATTGCGTCCGAATTATATATAAAATTTCGTCTGGATTATATAACAAAATTCGTCTCAATTATGTGGTGAAATTCGTCTTGAAATATATAACAAAATTTGTCTGAATCATAATACAAAATTCTTACGGAACATAACAAAATTCGTTTGACTCCCATAACAAAATTTGTGGGGACTATATAACAAAATTCTTATGACTTATATTGCAAAATTCTTATGAGTTATATAACAAAATTCTTATGAATCATATAAACAATTCTTATGAATTATATAACAAAATTCGTATGAATTATGTAAAAAATTCTTATGAATTATATAACAAAATTCTCATGAATTAATATCGTCCTGGAAAAAACTGGAAACTGGAATGCACAATCTACCGATTGCGATTTAAGCAGCAAAAGCGTCATCATATATACAGACAGAGAAAGCAAATATGGAATTCCTGATTCCCAATTCCTTCCGAAGCCTTAAATTGGAATGGGAATTCCTGGGTTCAAGTCACTGAATCATTTTTCTGCTTGTGAACTTTGGAGTTCGTAATGGAAGCTGCGGGTTTTTCGTAATGCCAAAGTTCCGTAAACGGTTCCAAGATGTCAATGGAAAAGAGAGAGAGAGAGAGAGAGAGAGAGAGAGAGAGAGAGAGAGAGAGAGAGAGAGAGAGAGAGAGTGTCAGAAAGATTAAAGATCAAGGTATCAATGCAAGGAGAATTCTTAACCTTTAGAGAGAGAGAGAGAGAGAGAGAGAGAGAGAGAGAGAGAGAGAGAGAGAGAGAGAGAGAGAGGAATGAATTTTAAGTTCATAAAAAGAAAATAGCAGACAAGGAATTCGCGTTAATAAAAAGCAAATCAGTCCAAAAATTTAAGTTATCAAAAAGAAAAGAGCATATATATATATATATATATATATATATATATATATATATATATATATATATATATATATATATATATATATATATATATATATATATATATATAAAGACAGGCTAAACTTTTCCACCCTCCTATATCTCCATTCTTGTATTATTATATTATTATTATTATTATTATTATTATTATTATTATTATTATTATTATTATTATTTTTCTAGAGCAAAACAGATTTATAATCTAAATAATCCTTCTTTCTCTCTTAATCGTTCCTCCTGCCTGGGCAACAAACAGTTCCTAGGGCGGAGATAACGGGGACTCAGCAGATTTTCATGAAGGCGGGAAGCGACATCAACATCACCTGCGTGGTGGCAGGTGCTGTAAGAGGAGCCAGCGTCAAGTGGTACCATGTCCTGCCACAGCCGCGTAAGTGGTTTTACTTTTGGGGTGTGCTGTACTTTAATGATTTTCTCTCTAAATGTTTTACTTTTGAGGTGTGCTGTACTTTAATGTTTTTTTCTATAAATGTTTTACTTTTGAGGCGCGCTATACTTTTATGAATTTCTCTAAATCTTTCACGCTTAGTCAATTCTACGTTTATAAAATCGTAGTCATTTTTTTTGTCTCAGAATTAATACTGTTTTTACAATTCTCCTTATATTTAACACATTTTTTATTCTATTTATTTTTTAATTCGTTAAATTACGTTTTCTTTTTCAATAAGTGATCTCTTCTTTCTGTCTTTCTTTGTACTTTCTGTTACTTCTTCCAAATGAACATCATATTGTTTAGGAACTTGAATTTCAAGTCAATGGCCCCTTTGGTGGGCTTGTTCCATCTGAATATTGTTCATCTTCTGAATAATAATAATAATAATAATAATAATAATAATAATAATAATAATACGTATTATTGGAAGAAATCGCTGCATCAGCTGCATTGATCTTGTATAGAGTCTTCTCTATTTTCCTTATAACAGTTTTTAGCTGTTACTACAACTGGCGAATAACGCGCCAATGTGATTCATCAAGAGTTAAATTTCCAGTAATTTCCCTACATTTCTATTAAGAGAAAGTCAAATTTGGTGAGCATAGCCCGTAGGGTTTTATACATGTAGAGGTCCAGTGATCAAACTCTGAAGGATCCGGGAGAAACGTTGGCCACTTCAAGATTTTGACCTGTATCCAAATTCGATACGTTTACCGCTACGTGTAAAAAAACCCTACGGGCTATGCTCACCAAATTTGACTTACCCTCAATAGAAATATATGGAAATCCCTGGAATTTAACTCCTGATGAATTACATTGGCGCGTTCCTTGCCAGTTGTAGTAACAGCGAGAAAACTGTTACAAGGAAAATAGGGAAGACTCTATTCAAGATCAATGCAGCTGATGCAGCGATTTCTTTCAATAGTACCTGTTTATTTATTAACAAGAATAATCTGTACTCTAACGATTTTCTCTCTAAATGTTTGTCACCGAGTTAATTCTGTATTGATCAAATCGTAGTTTTTTCTCAGCATTGATACTTTCCTCTCTCTCTCTCTCTCTCATTTGATATAGCTCCACTGACCTAGTAATAACGGAATCTCTACCTCTCCCATTTGATAATAATTCCAATGACCGAGGAATAACGGAATCTCTCTCTCTCTCTCTTTCTCTCCAACCAATCAAAATTACACAGAGTGAGAGTAAACTTTTTATTCATGGATTTATATTATCTGAATATTCCTAATCAATTAACATAAAACATCATTATTGTTGCCTGACATTTGAATGAAAAAAAAATTGGCAAAACTGTATAAACTGGAAAGATAATTCTAATAATTTTGTATGGTGCTAGAAATAAAATCCTATTTATTTCTCCTATTCTTTAAGTTAACTTTTATCTTTTATTTTTTTACAGTGATGTATGAAACTATTGGTTCTCATCTGACTTGAATCTGTTATTTAGACTTATTTATATTTTTTTCTCTAGTTTTATAATTCACATAATCAAAATCAGTAAACTGGTATGAAAATTAACTTTACACAGACCAGTAAAAGAGAGATATTGCTGTCAGAGGAAGAATGATACATTGTAGTCATTGTGTAATCCAGTATATATATGTATGTGTGTATATGTATATATATATATAATATATATATATATATATATATATATATATATATATATATATATATATATATATATATATATATATATATATATATATATATATATATATATATATATATATATAAAATTATATATATGTGTGTGTATGTATATGTGTATACATATATACAGACACACACATGTATATATAAATTATATATATATATATATATATATATATATATATATATATATATATATATATAAAAATCTATATACATCTCTCCAAGCATTTCCACAAACTGACATTAAAATGATCATGAAAATGAGAGTTATATATATATATATATATATATATATATATATATATATATATATATATATATATATATATATATATATATAAAATCTATATACATCTCTCAAGCATTTCCACAAACTGACATTAAAATGATCATGCAAAATGAGAGTTAGAAATATGCCCTGGCTTCCGTATAAATAAAAGTAAAGAAATTTACACAACAGCTCCTGCTGTCATCTATGACACCCAGAATATCCTACTCACCTGTCCTTACCTGCTTAGGAAATGGCGTCTCAACGATAGAGATCAACATAGGCGAGAGAGGAGGCGTCCAGCTGGTCACCGACAAAAACGAAGGAACCAGCTGGCTGCTGGTAACTCACGCCACCTGGAAAGATGCCGGGAACTACACTTGCGCACCTGCCTATGCCAGGCCTGCATCAGTCTCCGTGCATGTTCTAGACGGTAACTATAAATCTTTAGTTTCCCTTGTCTTATATATATGTGTATATATGTATACATACATATATATATACATAAACACATATATGTATACAAATATATACACACATACATAAATATATATATATATATATATATATATATATATATATATATATATATATATATATATATATATATATATATATAATATTACAGGGAATATGTGAATCCAGGGATTTCATGAAATCCCTAGGGAGTTTGTGAAATGAGCAACTCGCTTAGGCTTTAGTACCACAGGGTTGGTAATAAACACGGCGAAACAGTGATTCATTTACACTGTTTCGCCGTGTTTAGTACTAGTCCCTGGGGGGTTAAATGTATTTTGCCGTGTTTAGTACTAGCCCCTAGGTGATCAAATGTCCCTAAATGCATTTGACACCCCAGGGGCTAGTACTAAACATGGCGTAACAGTGTAGATGAATCACTGTTTCGCCGTCTTTAGTAGTAGCCCTTGGGGATCAAATGTTCCTAAGCGGGTTGCTCTCTTCACAAATTCCCTAGGGATTTCGTGAAATTCCTGGTTTCACAAATTCCATATAACATATATATACTGTATATATAAGTAGAATACCTATGAAAATGAGAGAATTAAACATAGGTACCAAGTGCTTTCGAGTACTGAGTAAACATCTTCAGGTTTGGTAATACATTATAGCACCTAGTACCAAGTCTTTATTTCTCTCCTTTCCAGTGGTTTTCTGTGTATTCACTTGTCGTGTTTAGTTCTGTAACTTACTAGTAATGCATACACACATATATATAAAAAATCTATTGGTCACACGCACTAAGAAGTGTATTTCAAACAGTCATAATGACCTAACATCTTGATTTGCTCACATTTTTTTATAATACTTACCACTGCAAGCCTTGAATCCGAATGAAGAATGTGCTGAAAGTAATAGATATACCTCAACTAACCAGCCTAAAATTGGCCCCCCCCACAAAAAACCTACTATATGATGGTGTCTATACACTTAGTTTGGCTATAGCACAACTGATTTTACTTCGAGAGGTATATGGACGTATGAGCTGAAATGAATTCTTATCACTCTTTCTAGTATGGTGAGTTATGTCACTTTTGTGGGTTGGAGTCCTACGAGGAAAAGAATCATCTTCATTTTTTCCCCATTCAGATTCTAGGCTTCCAGTGGTCAGCACATCCTAAAGATGATTCAAGGTACTAAGAGGTCATTTTGTATTTTTAAAGTTACACGTACCTGTAGAGCAGTGGTTCTTAACCTGGGGTGTTTATATGCATGTTATTATTTTCTGCAAAAAATAATAAAATAATAATAATAATAATAATAATAATAATAATAATAATAATAATTAATAATAATTTGTTAATAATAATAATCATTATTATTATTATTATTATTACTACAGCAGTGCTCTGAGCTATAGATAATCCTACACCTAATTTCCTAATGAAGTGGCAATGTTGCTTTTTTTTATTTCAGTAATTCAGGGGTTGCGAGAACTGACTGCTGATTTGAAAGGGGTGCATACACTGAAAAAAGTTAAGAGCCACTGCTGTAGAGCTTATATAGGTAACTCATTTTACTAAATAACATGAAACACTTGAAGTTATAGTGATCTGAAGGGATCTTGTCTTGCTCTAGTAAAATGTA
>NC_089749.1:56370611-56375611 GCF_040412425.1 Macrobrachium rosenbergii | reverse complement strand
AATTCAAGCTCCAAAGAATATGGTTATTATTATTATTATTATTATTATTATTATTATTATTATTATTATTATTATTATTATTATTTATTATTATTATTCAGAAGAGAAACCCCTGTTCATGTGAAACAAGCCTACAGGGGCCATTGAATTCAAATTCAAGCTCCAAAGAATATGGTTATTATTATTATTATCATTATTATTATTATTATTATTATTATTATTATTATTCAGAAGAGAAACCCCTGTTCATGTGAAACAAGCCTACAGGGGCCATTGAATTGAAATTCAAGCTCCAAAGAATATGTTTATATATTATTATTATTATTATTACTATTATTCAGAAGAGAAACCCCTGTTCATGTGAAACAAGCCTACAGGGGCCATTGAATTCAAATTCAAGCTCCAAAAATATGTTCAGAAGAAAACCCTGTTCATGTGAAACAAGCCTACAGGGCCATTGAATTCAAATTCAAGCTCCAAAAATATGTTCAGAAGAAAACCCTGTTCATGTGAAACAAGCCTACAGGGGCCATTGAATTCAAATTCAAGCTCCAAAGAATATTATTATTATTATTATTATTATTATTATTATTATTATTATTATTATTATTATTATTATTATTCAGAAGAGAAACCCCTGTTCATGTGAAACAAGCCTACAGGGGCCATTGAATTGAAATTCAAGCTCCAAAGAATATGGCATTCACCTGAAAGAAGTTACAGATTACAGGAAATACAGAAAGAAGAGACCAGTTATGAGGAAAAAAAGATAAATGAAAAAATTAATAGATAAACAGATCAAAATATAAATAAATCATTATAATACAAGGTGAAAGAAATATGAATTTGTTGATACATACCTGAAAATTTATGGATAAAGAGAAAAATATAAATAAATTATTGTAATACAAGGTGAAAGAAATATGAATTTATTGATACATACCTGAAAATTTATGGATAAATTAGATAAAAATATAAATTATTGTAATAAAAGGTAAAAGAAATATAAATTTATCAAAATACCAGGTGGATATTTTTTGTCAAGAGTAAAAGAATTCACCTGAAAATTTATGGATAATTTATGGATAAATAGATAAAAATATAAATATATTATAAAACAAAGTGCAAAAACATATAAATTTATTAAAATACAAGGTGGATCATTTTAGTCAAGAGTGAAGGAATTCACCTGAAAATTTATGCATAATTTATGGATAAATAGATAAAGATATACATAAATCATTGTAGTGCAAGGTGGAAAAAATATAAATTTATCAAAATATCAGATGGATTTTTTTTGTCAAGAGTAAAGGAATTCATCTGAAACTTTATGGATAGTTTATGGGTAAACAGGCAAAAATATAAATAAATTGTTGTTATACAATGCGAAAAAAATATAAATTTATCAAAAGACCAGGTTGATATTTTTTGTCAAGAGTAAAGGAATTCATCTGAAAATTTATGGATAATTTATGGATAAATAGATAAAAATATAAATAAATTATTGCAATACAATGCGAAAAAATATAAATTTATCAAAATATCAAGTGGATATTTTTTTTGTTAAGAGTAAAGGAATTCACCTGAAATTTTATGGATAAATGGGTAAGAATATAAATAAATCATTGTAATACATTGCATAAAAATATAAATTTATCAAAATACCATTTTTAGTCCAAAGTAAAAGAATTCACCTGAAAGTTTACTTCTCCCAAACAGTCAGCTCAGTGCATCTAATTTACACGTCTGGGATTGTGGTCTGACACCTGTCACCTGTCAAATGCTCAGCGTTCTGTGAGAATCATTATTATTACATAACTGACGGGGCTGTGTTGCCTATATCAACCGTTTGTGATCAAGAGAATAAAAAATGGATGTTTTCACGAAGGGTTTCTTGTATCTATATATATCTTTTATATCCAACGACACAAGATTTTGCCCAGCAGAAGCGATCTCGAGATTCTGGGATCTTGTGTCACAATGCTGAATTGTATAAAAGGTGCAACTTTGTGGGGTGGGGGGAAATATAAAAGTTTTTATGAAGAGTTTTGTACTTTCATTCTCCCTCTTGACGAAGTGGTGGTTCTCAGGAATTTGTCATTTATTGGTAAAATAAAACAATTTATATAATTCACTGAATTTATAAAATCCGCTACTCATTGTTCACGAACAATTATGCATAGCACATTTTTTTTAATGTGAAGAATGAAAAATGGCACGATAATTCATGTTTTAAAGAATATATGTGGCAGAAATGGTGTTTTCAAGCTTTTTCCTAGATACTTAGCTGACTTTAATAGTATACGCTTAGACTGGAATAAAAGTTATTGAAAAATAAGATAAAACTTTGACTAATATATATATATAAGAACTATATATATATATATATATATATATTTATTTATATATATATTCATTTAAAAATTTAAAATTTTTTTAGCTCAGAGTATTCACTCTTCTCTACAGGTCAGTTTTCATATTCTCTCTCTCTCTCTCTCTCTCTCTCTCTCTCTCTCTCTCTCTCTCTCTCTCTCTCTCTCTCTCTCAGCAATAAGAACATTCTCACTCAGAATGGCATGGGTACATTTTCACAAGCGCATTTCATGCGTTTGCTCTCTCTTAGTAATAATAACACCCTCGCCCAAAGAACACTTTCATTCGGAATGCCTTAGAATACTCTCATTCAGCATGCCAATAGAATACTCTCACTCAGAATGCCATAGAATACTCTCAATCAGCATGCTTTAGAATACTCTCAATCAGAATGCCATAGAATACTCTCAATCAGAATGCCTTAGAATACTCTCAATCAGCATGCTGTAGAATACTTTCTTTCAGAATGCCATAGAATACACTAATTCAGAATGTCTTAGAATAATCTCACTCAGAATGCCATCGGATACCTCAATTAGCATGCTTTAGAATACTCTCACCCAGAATGCCATAGATTACTCACATTCAGAATGCCTTAGAATACCCTCCTCAGAATGCCATAGAATACTCTCAATCAGCATGCCACAGAATACTCTCACTCAGAATGGCATAGAATACTCTCACTCAGAATGCCATAGAATACTTTCCTTCAGAATGCCATAGAATACTCTATTTCAGAATGCCTTAGAATACTCTCACTCAGAATGCCATAGAATACTCTCAATCAGCATGCCATAGAATACTCTCACTCAGAATACCATAGAATACTCACATTCAGAATACATTAGAATACCTTCATTCGGAATGCCATAGAATACCTCACTCAGAATGTCACAGAATACTTTCATACAGAATGCCTTAGAATACTCTAATTTAGAATGCCATAGAATACTCTTATTCAGAATGAAATATAATACTTTCATTCATCATGCCTTAGAATACTTCAATTTAGAGTGCCATAGAATACTCTTAATCAGCATGCCATAGAATACTCTCATTCAGAATGCCACAAATATTCTCACTCAGAATGCCATAGAATACTTTCTCTCAGAATGCCACAGAATGCTTTCATTCAGAGTGCCATTGAATACTTTCATTCAGAATGCCTTAGAATACCATCATTCAGAATGTCATAGAATACTTTCTCTCAGATGCCACAGAATTCTTTCATTTATAATGCCATAGAATACTTTCATTCAGAATGCCTTGGAATACCATCATTTAGAAATTCAGACCCTTTCAAACGTACGTGTCTTTAAGGCAACCATCTTTCATTTCTCTATATTCGAGCAAAAAGAACGGTCTTAAGAAGAAAGCAATAAAGAAAGAAATAAAGGAAAGAGAGAAAACAATAAAGAAATAAATAAAAGTAAAGAGAAAAAACGAGGAAAAGGAGAGGAAGCTGGAACAAGACGCGAGTGAAATACTATGACCAGGAGCAAGGAAAGAAAGAGAGAGAGAGAGAGAGAGAGAGAGAGAGAGAGAGAGAGAGAGAGAGAGATTCTCAGCTTAAACAGCCGTATTTGGGGACCTCTGGCGTGGACCCACTAGGGCCTTAAAGCTGCCCGGGAGTCGCAGCCCCGAAACAAACAAGCTTGTTCCGTCATTCTTTCGAAGACGCTTCGTACCGTCAGGATATTCATTGCCCCCTGGGTTCCTGGAAAAAACTTTTTTTTCTTATACTATACCTTAAGTTTACAAATCGCAATTTCAGGTGCATTTGAAACGTTTTTGTACATTTGCAAATTGTTTTTATCATTAAAAGGTGTGAATGATAGAGTATTTTGTCAGACATGGAAATAAGTCGAAGTTCGACTCCGTTAGGTTTGATCAGTACTTGGGTGGGTGGCCGCTGGGAAAAGCTAAGGCGACCAGCAGCTTCATCCCACGGGGCAGGCGTTTGTAGGGTATCATATATATTTAGCTTGCTCACTTAAATCCCTGGAGAGTGTGTACAAGCTCGCTCTCTCTCTCTCTCTCTCTCTCTATGCATATATATATATATATATGAATATATACATACACACAGTATATATAAATATATATATATATATATATATATATATATATATATATATATATATATATATATATATATATATATATATATATATATATTTCCTAAATGGAACTGTTGAAACTTATGGTCCAAAGCAGTAGCTAATTGGACATATTTACCGAAAGAGATATTAATAATAAAGAGAAGTATTTAAATTTGGGTCCTAAGCAGTGGCCAGATGCATAAATTTCCCATAAAATGATTAAAAACAAAAGAAAAGTTTTTAAATCTGGTTCATAGCTGCAGCTAAAGGTATAACTTTCCCTAAGAAAGATAAAAAACAAAGGGAAGTGTTTAAACTTGAGTCCAAAGTTGCTGCTAAATGCATATATTTATTTAAAAAATATTAAGCATAAAAAGAAACGTTTGAATTTAAAAAAAATATAAATAAAGGGAAGTGTTTAAACTTGGGTCCAATGTTGCTGCTAAATGCACAACTTTACCAAGAAAAAGAATGTGTATTAAGCATAGTAAAGAGAACTGTCGGAATTTGAACAAAATTACAGGG
>NC_089749.1:56363111-56365611 GCF_040412425.1 Macrobrachium rosenbergii | reverse complement strand
GTCTGTCTACTCTATTTAATACACTTTGTCTTCTTGTCTGTCTACTCTATTTAATACACTTTGTCTTCTTGTCTGTCTACTCTACTTAATACACTTTTTCTTCTTGTCTGTCTACTCTATTTAATACACTTTTTCTTCTTCTGGTCTGTCTACTCTATTTAATACACTTTTTCTTCTTCTGGTCTGTCTACTCTATTTAATACACTTTTTCTTCTTCTGGTCTGTCTACTCTATTTAATACACTTTTTCTTCTTCTTGTCTGTCTACTTTATTTAATACACTTTTTCTTCTTCTTGTCTGTCTACTCTATTTAATACACTTTGTCTTCTTGTCTGTCTACTCTATTTAATACACTTTGTCTTCTTGTCTGTCTACTCTATTTAACACACTTTGTCTTCTTGTCTGTCTACTCTATTTAATACACTTTCTTCTTGTCTGTCTAATTTAATACACTTTTCCTTCTTCTTGTCTGTCTACTCTATTTAATACTTTGTCTTCTTTCTGTCTGTCTACTCTATTTAATACACTTTTTCTTCTTCTTGTCTGTCTACTCTATTTAATACACTTTGTCTTCTTCTGGTCTGTCTACTCTATTTAATACACTTTTCCTTCTTCTTGTCTGTCTACTCTATTTAATACACTTTGTCTTCTTCTGGTCTGTCTACTCTATTTAATACACGTTTTCTTCTTCTTGTCTGTCTACTCTATTTGATACACTTTGTCTTCTTGTCTGTCACTCTATTTAATACACTTTCTTCTTGTCTGTCTACTCTATTTAATACACTTTTCCTTCTTATTGTCTGTCTACTCTATTTAATACACTTTTCCTTCTTATTGTCTGTCTACTCTATTTAATACACTTTTTCTTCTTGTTATCTGTCTACTCTATTTAATACACTTTTTCTTCTTGTTATCTGTCTATTCTATTTAAAACACTTTGGTTTTCTGTCTGAATTCTCTATTTAATACACTTTGTCTTCTTCTTGTCTGACTTCTCTCCATCCACCTTTTCTTGTCTCGACGTTCAAAGGATTTTTATCAATTTTCCAGATTTTCCGCTTTACTGAGTAGCTGTATTTTTGGGGCTGCTAATGCCGATCGTTATTGCAAAATTGCATTGCAATACAGTGACGTTACGAACAATGCAAAATTCGCCTTCGATAAACGGCGAGAGAATTTTCATACTAATGAAAAACAAGTAAAAAATGCGCCGACGTTTCTTCCGCGCAATCGAGTTTTCTGTACAGCCGCTACGGCGTAAAATCAAGACCACCGAAAAGAGAAGTATCTTTCGGTGGTCTCGGTATGATGCTGTATGACCCGGGGCCCATGCAACTTTAACCACGGAACGGTTGTGGCCTGGCCTATATCGTTGCCAGAAGCACGATTATGGCTAACTTTAACCTTGAATAAAATAAAAAATACTGAGGCTAGAGGGCTGCGATTTGGTATGCTTGATGATTGGAAGGGAGATGATCAACATACTAATTTGCATCCCTCTAGCCTCAGTAGTTTTTAAGATCTCTTTAAAGAGACTGAAGAATGTTTGGTGTATAACTTCTTTTGCAGAAAACCGAAACAAAAGATTGAAGAGAAAAAGGTATTCTTTTCAAAACAAGATGTCGACGAACAATTCGCTACTCTTGTCAAATAACCTGAACCAAAGAAAGTTGCAGGATAAATATTTCACTCAAATTTCACCTCCACTTCCCCCTGCAGGATTCTCAAGCACACGCAGGAAGTGTACGCTCTTAAATGCCCGGTAAATACCAAGTAAATGCCCAGCAAATACGTACAATTAGCGGGCGAAATTGCGAGCAAACTCAAGCTGATTCAGAGTTTGACAGACGTTGTCCAAACACACAATCCCTCGAGGAAGTTTCCAGATTCTGAAGATAAACACGCGGGGGTTTAGTTTCTGTTGAAGTCTCTCTCTCTCTTTCTCTCTCTCTCTCTCTCTTTCATACACACACCAACACACACACTCAAACCTCAAAGACAAGATTTAATCGTCTTGTCGCCCAGGTCTTTGGAAATTTAGATGAAAACAAAAAGACCTTTAAATAAAACTCTCTCTCTCTCTCTCTCTCTCTCATACACACACATACACACACACAAACACTCAAACTTCAAATACATGATTTAATCGTCTTGTCGCCCAGGTCTTTGGAAATTTAGTTGAAAAAAAAATCTTTAAATAACACATTCTCTCTCTCTCTCTCTCTCTCTCTCTCTTTCTCTCTCTCTCTCTCACACACACACACACACACACACACAAACTTTATAGCCATAGTCTAAAACGCCTTGTCGCCTAGGTCTTTGGAAATTTAGTCGAAAACAAAAAGTCCTTTAAATGAAACTTTCTCTCTCTCTTGGCTGAAAGAGAGAGAGAGAGAGAGAGAGAGAGAGAGAGAGAGAGAGAGAGAGAGAGAGAGAGAGAGCTATTCTCGGTAGGCACTGTACTAGAAGAGTCTAACTTAATTTATTATCAAGGCAATCT
>NC_089749.1:56340611-56358111 GCF_040412425.1 Macrobrachium rosenbergii | reverse complement strand
CGTCGAGCACGGCGATTTCAGAGAAATTAGAGCGGGAAAAACTGTTATTGACGACCGCGTGATCGAAATATTAACAAGTAAAAAATGCGCCGAAGTTTTTGTACATCGTATAACCGAGGCCACCGAAAATAGATCTATCTTTCGGTGGTCTCGGTATAATGCTGTATGAGCCGCGGCCCATGAAACTTTAACTACGTCACGGTGGTGGCCTGGCCAATATCGTTGCCAGATGAACGATTATAGCTAAATTTAACCTTAAATAACATGAAAACTGCTGAGGCTAGAGGGCTGCGATTTGGTACGTTTGATGATTGGAGGGTGGACGATCAACATACCAATTTGCAGCCCTCTAGCCTCAGTAGGTTTTAAGATATGAGGGCGGACAGAAAAAATTACGGACAGACAAAGCCGGCACAATAGTTTTCTTTTACAGAAAACTAAAAAGTGAAGACATTTTTGGTCTGCATAAACAGGAGATGACTGATGGTGAAACACCTAGGTATTAAATAATCTAGAAAAATTAAATATCTAGATGCTTTGCACGAGGATTTGAAAGGGATTTAAAAATAAGAGGCCTGATGGGACAGACGCTCAATTATGAATCATCTACCGCAAGATTCTGTAACGTAGGGAATACAAAATGTAAAAGGAAAAGTACACTGCTCTCTCTCTCTCTCTCTCTCTCTCTCTCTCAGTCTTAATGAAATTGAAGGTTCTATTCTCTCTCTTCCTCTCTTACAGAAAATAAAGGTCCTGTTCTCTCGCTCTCTCTCTCTCTTAGACTTGATGAAATTAAAGGTCCTATTTTCTCTCTCTCTCCCTCTCTCTCTCAGTCTTAATGAAAATAAAGGTCCTATTCCCTCTCTCTCTCTCTCTCTCTCTCTCTCTCTCTGTCTGTCTGTCTGTCTCTCTCTCTCTCTCAGTCTTAATGAAAATAAAGTTTTTATTCTCTCTCTCTGTCTCTCTTCTCTCTCTGTCTGTCTATCTATCTCTCAGTCTTAATGAAAATAAAGTTTTATTCTATCTCTCTAAATCTCTCTCTCTCTCTCTCTCTACTCTATCTCTCTCTCTCTCTCTCATCAATGAAGGGCAGAGGACACACAGATATACTCTCTTTATTCCAACGTTTCGTAATATATTAATTACATCATATATAAAATATAAAATAAAATTCTTTGTAAAATCATATATAGAGATAATAAAAGTTATATACAAAAATTTTCTAAATGTACACAAACGTTAAAATTAGAGAACAAAAGTTTTAAAAATCATTACATTACAATGATAACTGAATATACGGTAAACTAAAATTGAAAACCATCTGTGAAAGGGTATTACAGAACAAAAATAAGGACCGACCTAGAGGATATATATAAACATAAACATAAATAGAAAGAACACAAGTAGGATAAATATATAGGAGAGGAGGACGTATGTTTATTGTTTGATATTCCAGGATAACAAGGTCTTGAGGGTTGGTGGTATGGCCTATATATATATATATACTCAGGTCACCATCAGGGCACACGAGACTACTAAAAATAACGTACATCGATATAAAAGACCACAAACGTAATGACACTTAAGGACGCAAAGCAATTACGCTCTTTCCACGCAATTCGACTCAACCGAGAAATATCACGTCTGCGCGTGAACACATGTGAGCGCATGTTTATTAGCAAAGCTGTGTCAATGTACTCATTAGTATCAATCACTTAGTCACTAATTGCCTGCCGGAGCGGAATTTAGGACACCGTAAAATTATTTTGATGTCGGTCACAACAGAAATAGCCCCGTACAGAGAGAGAGAGAGAGAGAGAGAGAGAGAGAGAGAGAGAGAGAGAGAGAGAGCTTGCGTATTCAACATTTATAAAATAGCTGATGAAGGTACATGGCTAAATGAGAGAGAGAGAGAGAGAGAGAGAGAGAGAGATAGAGAGAGAGAGAGAGATGCACATTCAACATACATAAAATAGTCTAGCTGAAGAAAGTAGCAGGATAAAAAGAGAGAGAGAGAGAGAGAGAGAGAGAGAGAGAGAGAGAGAGAGAGAGAGAGAGAGAGAGAGAGAGATCCACTTGTTCTTGATTGAAAGGCTGTTATTATTCCCTGAAGGAAGTTATAATGATTAACTTAAAGCGGATGAGTCGGCTCGGCTTAACATTCCTCGCATCCCTCTTCGTTTAGCTTATTGCATTCGTCAGTACTCGACTCATTCACATGCAGTCATGCAACATTTTATACATATATATATATACACACACACACACACACATATATATATATATATATATATATATATATATATATATATATATATATATATATATATATATATATATATGTATATATGTATATTAAAATATATATATAAATATATATATACACACTATACAATATATATATATATATATATATATATATATGTATATATATATATATATATATATATATATATATATATATATATATATATATATATATATATATATATATATATATATATATATATATATATATATATATATATATATATATATATATATATATATATATATATATATATATATATAGTTATATATTATAGACATCAAATAAGTACCGCTGGTCAAAAATAGAAAGAAAAACAAAAGAAAAACAAACGAAAAACATTCGGGAAGTTTTGGTGGGGTTTTAAATTCACCCGCCATACTGCTGACCAAAAAACAATCGCGCCACATTCTCTCTTATTCCCTCCATTCCAGCTTTGATGAATCATCCCCTTGCGAACATTTTCGTTATAATGACGTAATGAATCCATTACGCTCGCGGGATTTAGGCGGGAGATTCATCAGCGTAATATTTCACTGGCTATCGCAATACTTACGGAAATATATTCCATATTTCGCGTTCCATTGGTCATGGAGGATAACGAATGCTTTCGAGTTTCTTGTTGATTTACAGCTTTTATACGACGTGGAATGATACAGCACATTTGCTGCACGCGCTGTTTAATACGAAAATTATGCTGTTGCGTTCTAGGTCTAAAGAATTCTTTAGATTTTGGTTTGCATTCGAGGTCTAGGGAATTCTTTGAACCTTCGTTTGCATTCAATGTCTAAAGAATTCTTTAGACCTTGAATAAAAACCAAGGTCTAAAGAATTCTTTAGACCTTGGTTTTTAGCCAAGGTCTAAAAAATTCTTGAAACCTTGGTCTGCATTCATTGTCTAAAGATTTCTTTAGACCTTGGTTTTTATTCAAGGTCTAAAGAATTCTTGAAATCTTGGTCTGCATTCATTGTCTAAAGATTTCTTTAGACCTTGGTTTTTATTCAAGGTCTAAAGAATTCTTGAAACTTTGGTCTGCATTCATTGTCTAAAGTTTTCTTTAGACCTTGGTTTTTATTCAAGGTCTAAAGAATTCTTGAAACTTTGGTCTGCATTCATTGTCTAAAGATTTCTTTAGACCTTGGTTTTATTCAAGGTCTAAAGAATTCTTGAAACTTTGGTCTGCATTCATTGTCTAAAGATTTCTTTAGACCTTGGTTTTTATTCAAGGTCTAAAGAATTCTTGAAACTTTGGTCTCCATTTATTGTCTAAAGATTTCTTTAGACCTTGGTTTTTATTCAAGGTCTAAAGAATTCTTGAAACTTTGGTCTGCATTCATTGTCTAAAGATTTCTTTAGACCTTGGTTTTTATTCAAGGTCTAAAGAATTCTTGAAACTTTGGTCTGCATTCATTGTCTAAAGATTTCTTTAGACCTTGGTTTTTATTCAAGGTCTAAAGAATTCTTGAAACTTTGGTCTGCATTCATTGTCTAAAGATTTCTTTAGACCTTGGTTTTTATTCAAGGTCTAAAGAATTCTTGAAACTTTGGTCTCCATTTATTGTCTAAAGATTTCTTTAGACCTTGGTTTTTATTCAAGGTCTAAAGAATTCTTTAGACCTTGTTTGCATTCGAGGTCTAAAGAATTCTTTAGATTTTGGTGTGCATTCGAGGTCTAAAGAATTCTTTAGATTTTGGTGTGCATTCGAGGTCTAAAGAATTCTTTAGATTTTGGTGTGCATTCGAGGTCTAAAGAATTCTTTAGATTTTGGTGTGCATTCGAGGTCTAAAGAATTCTTTAGATTTTGGTGTGCATTCGAGGTCTAAAGAATTCTTTAGATTTTGGTGTGCATTCGAGGTCTAAAGAATTCTTTAGACCTTGGCTAGTATTGCTATTCGCTAGATATACCAGCAGACCCGTTTTTCATAGGAAACTAAACTCTTCGAGCGCCTGCGCGAACTGTAATTCGGTTGGAAATGCTAAATATATTTTGAGTCTTACGTGAAATTAAACATTCCGAAAGACCCTCGATTTACATTTCATTAACAGATCCGGGAAGCGGGTTGATTGAGCTCACAGCGCGATAGAAAATGAATTCTTTTATGTTCCGTTTCCGATTCATGCATTTACACTGCCCGTACGCGCAAGCACGCATGCAAGGGCGCAGACACACACATATATGTATATATATACATAAAATATGCACTGTATATATCTATATATGCGTGTGTGTATACTGTATATGTGTATTTATACATATATATTTATATATACATACAGTATATGTCCACTATGAGATAAATTAGGCCTAAGTACTAAATCATGGCGTGAGAATATAAGCGGCGGAAGTCGCGGATCTTTAAAAACAAGTAAAAAATGCGCCGAAGTTTCTTCGGTGCAATCGAGTTTTCTGTGCAGCCGCTACAGCTTATAATCAAGGCCACCGAAAACAGACCTATCTTTCGGTGGTTTTGGTATAATGCTGTATGATCCGCGGCCCATGAAACTTTACCCACGGGCCGGTGGTGGCCTATCCTATATCGTTGCCAGAAGCACGATTATAGCTAACTTTAACCTTAAGTAAAATAAAAACTACTGAGCCTACAGGGCTGCAATCTGGTATGTTTGATGATTGGAGGGTGGATGATGAATATACATTGCAATTCGCAGCCCTCTGGCCTCAGTAGTTTTAAAGATCTGAGGGCGGACAGAAAAAGTGCGGACGGAAAAAAGTGGAGACGGACAGACAAAGCCGGCACAACAGTTTTCTTTTACAGAAAACTAAAAAACGGAAGGAATTAGACAAGCAAGCCAAGCCAAGCCATTCCTGATATTTTGCTTCGAATCCAAACCACCGGGTACTTACGATCCATGTGCAAAGGTATCTACCGCGTCTTCCTGAAACCTCGAAGTCCTCTGTGAACTTTCTCTCTCTTTCTTTCTCTGGTGGGAATGTCGGAGGAATGACTGGAATTACAGGATTACTAAAAATCGGTTCAGCGAATGACGCCAGAAAGGAAAAAGGATAGTTGGTTGGTTACCCGACGCCCAGCAGTCAAAATCAGAAAAAATCATCGAAGTTCGCGGTATTGAATTTCACGTGAGAATTCGTGCTTCCCTCGCGTGAGGAAGGTCCGTTTGTCAGTCAAGTCAACGCACATTCATGCAACTCGTGAAAACAAAGCTCAATTACGTCCTTGATTAATGAGCGTGACAGAACTCTCATCAGTGACGGGAAAAATGATGAATGTACTGGATAATCTTTCCAGTGAGCTCGTCGGCTGACTGGAGCACTGCGGGCTCCAACGCAACACCCAATATTCTGAGCGTACCCCTCGGGTTAATCGCTCTGGAATTATCACTCATTCGTCTCCATTCAGCAGCTGATAACAGGGTCTAGTTCCTTCGATTGTGGCTCCTTGTCATCCGTTATTTCAGGGGCGTTATTTCTGAAGGAATGAAAAAATAACGCTGTTAAGGACCCTGACTTATGTCACTGCCAAGTAAGACGTACTTTCGTGTTGTCGTCTTCCTGTCCACAGGGCCAATTATTAAAGAATAATAAAGTGAAAGAAGATAAAATATATTAAAATAAAAATTCCTTTTATTCTGGCTGAGAGTAGAAATCGTGTGACATCTTATTTCGTAAAGAAAATGTAGGTCTACAGACGAGACATTTATGTACAACCAGGCTTTGTATATTGTGTTTCTCTCCATCTTGACGGAATGCAATCGTAAAATAAAAATCTGTATCTTTCCCATCGAGAAGCCATCAAGTAATCATGTCTGTGAGGTTATCGCAAGGTAAGAAAAAAAATGTCAGTGCAATATACATGAAATAAACTCGAGCTCATGTCAGCTATATTGTACTGACAGCGTCTCAGAAGCTGTTTATTCAGAGATGAATTGGCATTTGGAAATCTTGAATTGAAGGAAAGGCAGGTGGCGCAAGAGATTATTAATACTGCCGAATCTCTGTCAAGCTAAAATAGAAATGTTTGGAAGGGAGGAGGAGGAGAGAGCGTTTTGAACACTTCCCACGTATCCACAATGAAATTGCATCAGAGTTAATCATACTATGCCAGATTAAAATTTGGAGCCAACGTCAGGAAACAGAAAGTCTGACGTAATACTCACTGGAAATATTTACAGAAATCTTAAGTTTGTTGAGTAGGACTTCCATAGATAAGTGTACTCAGAACCGATTATCACGAAGTTTAATGTTGCAATTTTTTTTCCCAGTTTCCAGAAATGATCTCCAATTTCCAGCCTTCTGTCATTTCCCTCAGTAAAGCCTCATGAACAGGCAAATTTTCCTTGTTACTTTTTACTCAGTTCCAGAGGTCCTTTATTCCCCCACACCGTTGGACTGTGGACCAGTCTCCCTGAGGATGTTGTGCAATTGGAATTTCGGAAGTTCAAGCGAAGATGAATTGCATTACTGCCCTAATGCAATTCTTATTGTATTTTAATATACTTATATTTTTAACTATATTTACCAATTTGTTAATTTATTTCTTCTGAATTTCCCATTAACTTCTGTTACTTCTTTCTAATGAACACCATATTCTTTGGAAGCCCCTGTGGCCTTGTTCCATATGAATAGGGTGCATCTTCTGAATAATAATAATAATAATAATAATAATAATAATAATAATAATAATAATAATAATAATAATAATAAAATAGCGGGGGAACAACCACTTGCATGCAAGTAATAATAATAATAATAATAATAATAATAATAATAATAATAATAATAATAATAATAATAATAATAATATTTTAAGGAGCACCCATATGATCCTCAACTCAAACATAAGTTTGAATCAAATTAGAATGATCGGCTCCCTTCATGATAGAGAGAGAGAGAGAGAGAGAGAGAGAGAGAGAGAGAGAGAGAGAGAGAGAGAGAGAGAGAGAGAGAGAGAGAGAGAGATGAATAATAAATCAGGCCATGAAAACTTGTTTCCTGACCCCAAATCAGTTCCGCCATGATCCAATAGCCATAAAGTGGAATGAGATTTCGTGGACAGTTTCGGAGCCTCGCTTCGGCACACCTCGGAGGAATCTCTTGGAACTTTTCTTCAGAAGAGCAATCAAGAGTTTTCGCGTAAACGGTGGTTAATGGTGTTTTATGGTCGTGGAATACTGTCCATTTCGCTTCAACTTGCAGATTGCATTATGATCTTCACTGGAGAAACACATCCACAGTTATGTACAGTAAGTATGCAAATTTATTTAGAAACAAAACTCTACAGAGAGCTTTCGAGAATCTGTAGGAATCCCTTTTGAAAGGGGGAATCGTACAGATTTTCGGAAGCTCTGTGATTTCACTTATAAAACATATCATACTAGTACAATAACGTAACTGTGGATTTGTTTCTCCATTTTAAGAGCACATGCAAACTCGCATACTGAATTTGAGGGTGGCTGGTCAGGTGGCTTCAATGCAAAAGTTGGTGACACAGAAAATGGAAATCTGGAAACCAGTATTCCACTGGACTGAATGGAACGTTTTCATCACTAAAACGAAAACCATAGCAATAACATGAGTATTATACAACACATAAAGCAGATATACAACAGTGGTTAATTTTCTCATAGCCATGCCATGAATGGTATACAGAACATAAGTAGATAGAGAACAGTGGTCAATTTTATCTTTGCAGACATAAATATTTACAATTCCACTTCCGATCATGAAAATACATAGTCCTTCTTCTGTTAACTCAAACTTATGTCTGCTAGTTACTTCAGACTTGCAAGTATACCTGACAATATGGCACAATTCATGCTGCCTAATGTTTGGTCCACATTGTTCATTCTGTAACGATACTGTCCCTCAAATCAGCTATCAAAATTTCATGCTGGTTCGTCCATCTTGATTTTGAATATACCTTTCACGATTAAAGAGCCTCTTGTTTTCTTACTTGAAGGTGTTGCATAGAAGTCATTTCCTTGACACTCCCTCTCTCCCCGCCCACTACCCAGAATGATTCTGTAGACTGAAGACACTGGCTTTTCTTCATACTCTTATGAGCTATTGTACCACACTGTTTGCAGATACGACTTCAGACCCTGCTCCAGCTGGGAGCTTTTGTGGGGATTCCTCTTTTTAAAATTTTCACATTTATTGAATCCTTTTCCTCGTAATTTAATAATTTACTATCACTTTCATCTATTGATTAATTTGTTAATTTATTTTTTTCTTTCTGTATTTCCCATTACCTTCTGTTACTTTTTGCTAATGAACACCTTAATATTCTCTGGAAGCTTGAATTTCAAGTCATTGGCCCCTTTGGTGGGCTTGTTCCATATGAATAGGTTTCATCTGCTGAATAATAATAATAATAATAATAATAATAATAATAATAATAATAATAATAATAATAATAATAATAATAATAATAATAATAATAAACTTTTTACCCACTGCCTGATCGTAAACGAGACACATGTCCTGAAGAGGACGGTTATAATAATATGAAACGTTTGAATGACAATTCAAACATTCTCTTCAAACATTCAACCCTCACATCGGCTGGATGCAAATACAACATCGCCAATTCATTCCTCAGTCTAACATCCTCTCAACATCAGTGAGCACTCTGCGTCCCTTTGCAGTCTCATATTTGCATTGCATTGCGTTGCATTCATGCACATGAAGTACCTCTTTCTTTGCAACACAATGGAAACCACTACTGTAGAGTCCGCATTCAGCACCCGTGGTACGTTTAAATTATACTCTCGTTTATTCTTTTTTTTTTTCTTGAGCTCAGTGTTCACATTTTAAATTGTAATTCTCAAGTCATAAAAGGTGGAAAGTAAGTTATTTTTTTCCAATAAGAACGTCATCTTCTCTTGTGTAATTCCTGTTCAATAATTCTTTTGAAGATAAAGTTTTGAGTCACTTTTAATGGAAAATTCCGATGCCAAATTAGTCACCCACAAACCTGGGCAGTCAACTAATTTTTAAATGTCTTACATTTACCCCATGCCATAGTAACTGTAGGTCACTCTAATGGCTGGAAAGGTCAAACCTGGTCACCAGTGGGATTCGAGCCTCTGCCTGGTTTGGAAACAAAGAAAATAAGTAAAAAAATGAGGCGCAATCGAGTTTTCTGTACAGCGTATAATTACGGCCATCGACAATAGATCTATTTTTCGGTGGCCTCGGTATAATGCTTATGAGCCGCGGTCCATGAAGCTTTAACCACGGCCCGGTGGTGGCCTGGCCAATACCGTTGCCAAACGCACGATTATGGTTAAATTTAACCTTAAACAAAATAAAAACTACTGAGGAGGATAGAGGGATGCAATTTGGTATGTTTGATGATTAGAGGGTGGGTGATCAGCATACCAATTTGCAGCCCTCTAGCCTTAGTAGTTTTTAAGACCTGAGGGCGGACGCAAAAAGTGCGGAGAGAAAAAAGTGCGGAGAGAAAAAAGTGCGGACGGACAGACAAATCCGGCACAAATAGTTTTCTTTTCAGAAAACTAAAAACAGTAGTGAGGTGTAGTGTATTGAATATTAAAACGAAATTTGTGGCTTAATAGACAGATCACGTTCCACAACTGGAAGAACAACTGGAAGACCTCTAACACGGTAAAAAAGTATCTTAAACTATGAAAAGAAATCTCTTCGGAAAGAAAAGCCGTTAAACACAAATCTAATACCCCAGCGCGTCCAATTACCAGCTCTTTTGGATCGATCACCTCACGCTGCCTCAAAGGCTTAATGAATTTTTATCTCAATTATTGGAGGCAAGGTCACAGCTTCATATTAAGAATTCAGCTGACCTAGTATATTAATTAGGCCGTGCTTCTATTCAATTCATTCAGATCCCGATTAGGCAGTTCCCACGGGGCAAAAGTCCAGATTAATGATGATCTCATTCTCTTTAATGCCGGAGGAACTTGTATGAATGAAGCTGCGTGTTCATATTGCAAGCTCACAATCAGCGGCGCGTTTTACAGACAGGTTTTTGGTGCGATACGAATATCCGTTATCGCCACACTGCTCAACTGATGTAGGAAGATTTTTTTGAAATCTATCAACAAGGTTTTTAATATTTTATGTTCGCTGCAGAAGGATACAATAAATTTATTGCAAGGAATCTAACTGCAACTGTTCATGGTAGGTTTTATATCCTATTACAACATAGAAATGATAATAGTTCCATTTATGGAGGAGAAAGTAAACCTTCAATAATTACCCTGATACAATTGTCCCTGTATCTTAATAGTTTAATTGCATTTTCATTTCTTTATGATTCATTTATTTATGTAGTTTTTTCTTTTTTTCTTTTTTAATAAATGATATCCTCTTTCTATATTTCCCATTACCTTCTGTTACTTCTTTCTAATGAACACCATAATATGCTTTGGAAGCCTGAATTTCTAGTCAATGGCCCCTTTGGTGGGCTTGTTCCAAATGAATGGGGTTCATCTTATGGATAATGATAATGATAAAAATAATAATAGTACCAGAATGCTAACGTACCTAAAATAACTTTATCGCAAGGATAATCTGACGTGAGTCAACACTCATTAGATGAATTAAATTTAATAGATTTGTGTCCTTTATTTCAGCTATAAGTCAAATACATAAGATCAGATTTTACTTATACATATTTTTACAACGGAACCATACACAGTTTCAAAAAACAGTAATACCTTTATGAAATACAATTTGATATTTATTAAATATATATTTCAACTCACGTAGAATGTAAAATGACGGATAAAATAGTATTTAATCCTGTCTGAAGATTCTTTTCAGAGCATTTCTTCATAAAGAAATAAAATTTTGGATTTCTGTAGAAACGAACTAATTAAACTCGAGTTATTATTCTTCAACCTCTCTCCAGAAGATGAATGACTTTTAAGAGTACGGAAGCAGTCGACGTTATGTAATTAACAGGAAAGTGAATTAAATATATATGACAGGAACCCTGCTATTTTAGGCTCGGAGGTCATGCTTATAACTAACCCTTGCGAGCGCGCAAGCAAACACAAACACAGATGTGCACACACACACATACAGGTATACATATATGTATATATATATATATACATAAATATATATGTATATATAAATAAATAAATATATATATATATATATATATATATATATATATATATATATATATATATATATAAATATAATATAATAATAATAATTGCAAGCTTTCAGGGGGGGCACTGACCTGAAATTCAAGAAGCTACCAAAGAATATTAAGGTGTTCATTTGAAACAAGTCCCAGAAGATAAGAGGAAAGACAGAAAGAAGAGATCAGTTATTAGAAAACAAATATATGACTTCATTTAATGACAATGAATAACGCAGCTGATGAATGCTAAAAAAGTATTTTTTAAATAATTTATAGGACAGAATATTGAATATATTAAAATAGGAAAATATTAGATGGAAATCTGTTTATGCTTACAGAGGCCCAGAACTACAGTATATATATGTGTACCTTGCATAATCTGCAAAATGAGTTTTCAACAGAATTTTCAGCCTAAAACCGTTCATAATCCGATTTACTATCAGGGGATTATTGAGGTTATGATACAGATCTCTTTTAGAGCGGAGTTTGTACCTTTTTGTGCTCTTTTAATGAAATGCTAAAAAAATTAATTATTCTAATACTGGATATCAGTCACTTGCGTAGATATATATGTATGTAAGTATATATATATATATATATGCATCGGTACCTGATGAAAAAACTGTATGTCTACGAAAGCTTGTACTTTGTCAATAAAGAATCTGGGGTCTAAACCACCCGGTTATATTGGAGCCTAACACAAGTAATATGAACGCATGAATGTATGTATATATATATGTGTGTATATATATATGTATATATATATATATATATATATATATATATATATATATATATATATATATATATATATATATATATATATATATATATATATATATATATATATATATATATATATATATATATATATATATATATATATATATATAGATAGATATATAGAGAGAGAGAGAGAGAGAGAGAGAGAGAGAGAGAGAGAGAGAGAGAGAGAGAGAGGTTAATGAAGCACTGTACTAAAGTCTTTACATCCGACCGAACTCTGAAAAAATCAATAATACTTCATTTACCGTTTTTGAAAACTTCCATTATCCCGAACCTACTTCGAACCAGTTTGAAGACACTTCGAAGCTTCGGAGCCGCCCCTGCCCCCACCCGCCCCAGCAAAGGTTTTTCAACCTAGGGTCGTTTAATGGCTCAGTGCGGGAAAAAAATATGACATAAACTTCGGAGCTCTATTGGAGAAGTTTAATCCAGGCGAATATTCATAGCGTGCTTTCCCGAATGCAGGTCCGGTGTCATATCGATGAAGGAGAAGGACGTGAATATTGTTTTTCACTTTCCCTGAGAGAGAGAGAGAGAGAGAGAGAGAGAGAGAGAGAGAGAGAGAGAGAGAGAGAGAGAGATTTACGGTTTGCTAAATCGTGAGATCGTGAAATATCACCTCTTTCTCTTTCACATAATTTTTGTATTTAAACAACCCAGCACTACCAACCTTTCACATTCTCAAACTTTCGAAACCTATCCATGCATAGAGTTAGACTCCCAATATATATATATATATATATATATATATATATATATATATATATATATATATATATATATATATATATATATATATATATATATATATATATATAGAGTATAGAGAGAGAGAGAGAGAGAGAGAGAGAGAGAGAGAGAGAGAGAGAGAGAGAAGGTAATCAACCAATCTCGTGTGGAACAGAAGTAAATTTCTGACTCACATTGGGATCGAACCCAGGTTTTTCAACTGAAAGGCAAGGGCAATACCAATCAGTGTGGTCTGGTTGGTAGTGCCCTTGCCTTTAAATTGAAAGACCTGGGTTAAATCCCAGTGTGAGTCAGAAATTTATATATGTATGTATGTATATATATATATATATATATATATATATATATATATATATATATATATATATATATATATATATATATATATATATATATATATATATATATATATATATATATATATATATATATATATATATAATAAATAAGTTGAGTGTTTAAAATAAATATCTGTGAAGTGTGATGTGTCATAATGATTTTTTAATCATTTAAAAAAAATATTTACAGAAGGAGATGTGTCACACGAATTTCAATTTTTCTCTCATTTAACAAAAGGCAATGAACTTGAAACTGAATATTTCTCAGAGCATCCCCCTTAATTCACACAGTTTCCAAAAGGACAAGACTATTAAAACAGTAAAAGAATAATTAATTCTCCCCATGGGTTGCTATCTTCCCCAAAAGAGAAAGCAGTCTTTTCTCTCTCTCTCTCTCTCTCTCTCTCTCTCTCTCTCTCTCGAGAGAGAGAGAGAGAGAGAGAGAGAGAGAGAGAGAGAGAGAGAGAGAGAGGAGGATGCTGGCGGAATCTTTATGTATTAATCTCCCTTGTCATGACAAAGCTGCAATGAATTCGGAGAGATATTTCTTCCTCTTAATTGTTCTCGAGAGAAGAAGAAGAAGAAGAAGAAGAAGAAGAAGAAGAAGAAGAAGAAAGAAGAAGAAGAAGAAGAAGAAGAAGAAGAAATGAGGTAAAATTCGCGAATGAATTTCCTCACTTGACTTTGCCATTTCTGTAGCGTGAGGATGTATATTTGTAATAGGGTAGGCATATATTTATATATTTATTTATACAGATATAAAGACATATATATATATATATATATATATATATATATATATATATATATATATATATATATATATATATATATATATATATATATATATATATATATATATATATATATATATAATATGATGGAAATAATGAAACTGAAGCCTATAATAATCAATCGACCTCCACAGCACGATATATTTGTTTGTATAATTTTAGTGTATTTTTAAAACAGCTAAAACTTTTATTTCGTTATGTTGCTAATTCTGTGACCGCTTAAGTGCTGGTAAAATAAAGGGAGGCAGGTCAGGGAACAGTTATCCACTGTTATATTATCTAAGGGAGCTATCTATTAAGGTAGAAGAGGCTGAAATATATTTATAAATTATATATATATATATATATATATATATATATATATATATATATATATATATATATATATATATATATATATATATATATATATATATATATATATATATATATATATATATAAAATGTATATGTATATACCTATATATACACACATATATTTCATGATTTAGTATGTGATGCGATTGAATAAGTTGGGACAGGTAGCGGCAGCGCTACCAGTGTTAAATGTGAAAAGTTAGCTCTGTAATACAAGCCACCAGAAAGGACTTAGATGAGCAAAATTTATCACAAGACATTATGTTTAATTTTTTCATATACAAAAGAAAAATAATAGCATCAACTGCGTCGATAGAAAAAAAAAGATTCCTGATGAAAAATCCAGGTAAAATAAAATAAAAATTAAAAATTAATTCTGCTCAGCGTTTGTACGAAACCGTTCAAAAACTCAGGATGCCTATTTTGTCCTCAGCGGCGAATTTTCAATAAATCTATTATGAAAACATCTCTCCTTTCTTGAATTTTCACCCAGAGTGTCGTAAAATGTTTTTATTATGGAGGGCAGTCTTGTTAAGAAAGCGTTCGTCAAACGCTTTACTGTTCCCTGAGGTCTCTTAGTCTCTTCAGGAAATTATCCTTCTCTTCAGTTTAACTGCTTTCGGACAGCGCCAGTGAAAAGGAGGCTGATAGTAGAGCGTAAAAAATCGTTCATTCATAACTTTCTTTTACGTCTGGGTGGTAGGTGTCATTCAGCCAGTTTTTATGAATGGGGTTTCCTTCTCAAGGAAGTTATAATTAAGGTACCGGTACTTGGCCTCATACGTGGAAAACGTTCGTAGAATACTTAAACATACTGATAAGGATTTTTGTCACTTCTAAACAAGTGAGTTTTCTTAAACAAATATTAAGCCGCAAATATCGTTTCATATCTAATTCCCAATACCTTCTGAACAACTTGCACTCAAGGGGAGTTATAGTTGGTAAGTGCTTCCGCGCAGGCAAGGATTCGAACCACTGTAGAACGACGTACAGAACAGAACATGAGAAGTCTGGAAATGCTTCTGGAAACGTTCCAGGAACGGACGGATGTTTGGTCACGTGGATGGCGCAAAGTGAGGAAGAACAACAAAACAATAAACGGAAGGAGGAACCAATTCCTCCCAACCGGTTGTTTAGCAAGCGCTCGAAAACAGGCTGGAAATGTTTCTGATATTCATTTGTTCGTCTCTTTTCGTTTCACTTCTATTGACTACTGAAGAGACAAACTCCGTTATTGAACTTTTAAGGACTTGAGTCGTGTATTCTATGCCTTTTTATCGCTTCCGTCGTTGACAAAATGCTTTTTTTTTATATATATATTACACATACGCACAATATGTGTGGGTATAATCCATTTGAAAACCAAAATGTTAAAATTAAGTTTACTTTCTTGGCCTTTTTTCTTCTAAAGAAAGAGTAAAAAAGTTTTGAAGATCTCTCTCTCTCTCTCTCTCTCTCTCTCTCTTTGAGCACTTATCTTCTTTGTTGTTTAATGGCATCCTCTTATTGCAACTTGAAATTACAAACAGTTCGACCATTGAGGTTCTCTCTCTCTCTCTCTCTCTCTCTCTCTCTCTCTATCTCTCTTTGTTCTTCTTTGTTGCTTGATGGCATGTTCTTATTGCAAATTGGAATGATAAAACAGTTCACCAAAAATCCGGTCAAAGATGAAAGTAAATAAATGAAGAGACAAATATTTACAAATATTTTCGACACTGAAGGAACATCAGCCAACATGGCAGACAATTAATCTGACCCTAATTACCTGATCTCCAATTCCCAGATTCGAGAGAATCGAAGCCTCTTCCCCGTGATGTTTGATGAGTTTATGGCGATTGGCTATTGAGAGATTCTCTGGGGAAGCAATGAAACAAATTCCGTAGGGACATCAGTCTAGTAATATATATAGTCCTTATATCAACTCGACAGCAGATATGTGATGTGACGGGATGTCCTTCCCGTAATAGTTAACTGGGCAATTCTTCACGACTCAAGGCTTCGATTGCTGCTTATTTCCTTTGAATGTTTCCAGCTGCTTATTTCCTCTGAATGTGTGCAGCTGCTTATTTCCTTTGAATGTGTGCAGCTGCTTTTCAAATGACTTCCATAGCCAGTGGGGAACGAGACAAACAAAGCAGCAGGTAGTGCTTTTGTGCATAATTGACTGTATACTTCTACTGAAAAGCACAGGCGAGCCACGTCTGAAAGTGAAATGATGTATGAAAATGAATAATGGATAACTGGATGAAATGTATTGCTGAAATGGACACAATCATGACGGAGAACAGCATAATGGTGTAGCTCTCATCTGGGCCAAAGCTAGCTGTGGGAAAACCAGGGAACAGGACCCTGTGCTGGTTTGAGAGACAAGGATTCAAAAGTATCCTCGTGGTTGACTCGATTTGATTTGGTTTATGATATTGGGGCGGTCAAGGCAAGCACTGGGTGGGCACTTTCGGCCATCCAGCGCCTAAAAGACATTGAAAAGAGGGAGTTGGAGTGGTTGGACAGCGAGAGAAAGAGCTCCAGAAAATATCAGATGAAATACTAGGGTCTGAGAAAGCAAAGTTTGGAGAAGTTGGACGACAAGACTGAAGAAAGGAGAGGAAAAGGCTAAAACGTGGGAGGGTGCAGCGAAGGGCCGAAGGGATGCCTGCAAACACCCTTGCGGGGCGATTATTAGTGGTTATTGTATGTGCAATGTTTTATACAGAGGGAAAAAGACTTGTTAGCCGAGTACTGGTTTTATTCGCAATGTTTTATATGGCATGAAAAAAGAAGACTTACTAGCCAATTATTGTTGTTTATACACAATGTTTTATATGGCAAGGAAAAAAAAACTTGCTGGTCAATTATTGGTTTTATACGCAATGTTTTATGTGGCAAGGAAAATAAAAACTTGCTAGCCAATTATTGGTTTTATACGCAATGTTTTGTGTGTCAAGAAAAAAAAAAAGACTTGCTAGCCAATTATTCATTTTATACGCAATGTTTTTTGTGGCAAGAAAAAAAGACTTGCTAGCCAATTATTGGTTTTATACGCATTGTTTTA
>NC_089749.1:56328111-56333111 GCF_040412425.1 Macrobrachium rosenbergii | reverse complement strand
TTATGGTGCCAGTGAAAGGCTGATAAGCCCATTCCGTTCGCGCCCTTCCTCCGTCACTCGCTAATCTCGCGAGGAAGTTTCCTTGCCTTCTGACGTGGTCTGAGGGAAAGTGAATGAGGGAGATCTAATTATGAAATTGCAGAGTCGAGGAACACAGCTCGCCACATAATGAAAAGGAAGTTACTGCTCTCGGGAATGTGATGAGGAGATGTGATGACTGATAGCTCTCTTGTGTTTACGAGCTGGCCTTTTAGTCTCACGGGAGAATGATCAAATACCCTGATAAAGACAGAAACAAGAAAGAACTTCAGCTGTTTTAAACGGATCAGGAACTAATTTGTTATAATCAAGTGGGGTCTGGTTCAGATTATATTTTAGTAGGGATCTTGTTGGGATTATATCTTCATGGGGGCCTGGTTCCGATTATATCTTAGTAGGGAAACTTCTTACCTACAAAGACCCTATTTGGAGCTTGAAAATTTTGTCAATGTCCAAAACTTTGGTTAAATTTACAAAAGATTTCTCATCCGAACCACCGGAAAGGCCGAACCTTCCACAGCACTGAGGTACAGCAGGCGGTCTATAAGTCCTTCAGGTAGAGCTCTCTTGGTTTCAGAATGACTACTAATAAAGAAAAGCCACTTGGAAGGTCTTGTCAGAAGAAATGGCTAGAAGAACCTGTATGTACCCTTTCTGTTCTTCCACAGTGGTACATCTGAAGTTCTTGAGAGAGTTCTTGAGAGAGAGAGAGAGAGAGAGAGAGAGAGAGAGAGAGAGAGCTCTCCCACCATTCTGCTGCATCTTTTCTTAAAAACTCACAAAGGAGCAACTGTTCTTAAGTAACACAAACGACAGATATAGATATTATAGAGATATATAGAGATAGAATATATATATATAGAGAGAGAGAGAGAGAGCAAACTCTCCATGCGTTCGTTCACCCACCTCTCCAGTCGGTCTAGTGCCGTTTGTGGACGGATTGTAAAAACGTCATTTGAGAGCATCAGCCTGTTTCAGACAAAGCAATAAACCAAAATGCACACTTTGCATTTTAAACTTCAGTCCAAAATAAAAGGCTCAAAATAACCACTCCAGTCGAAATAAAAGCCGTTTGTGGACGGCGCAATCACGTTAAATGGCATCATTGTTTCAGACAAATAAAACCAGCACACTTTGCATTTTTAAACTTCAGTCCAAAATAAAAGTCAAAATAAAAGTTCGAAATAAAAGCCAATTAAACGGCAGAGGATGCAACAAATTAAATGGCTTTATTAATCATATTCAAAAACAGCCATCTCGTGGAAGAGTACAGCTAAGAAAAATAAATTAAGGCTGGCGCGAATCATGTATTCAATAAACAGCCATCTCGTGGAAAAACCATATATATATATATATATATATATAATAACATATAACATATATATTTATATATATATATTTCATTCTGACATATTTTTATACATACATATATTTTTTTCATATTTAATGTATTTAAGCATATTACTTTTGTTGTCCAACCACATTAAAGGAGATTATGATAAATAGTAAAAATTTTCCTATTTTTTTAATATGAACCTGCTCAGTATATATATATCATCGAAAATCGACGAAAATTATAAAACAAAACCTAATCTAGAATTTAACATTAGTATATTAGAAGCATCAATATTATTATTATTATTATTATTATTATTATTATTATTATTATTATTATTATTATTATTATAGTAGCAATAATAATACATAAATACACGATAAAAATCCATACAGTATCTGTCCGGGTTCACAATTTTCTCTACTTGGTTTTAAAATTACGTATTTCTGTAACTTTCCATTCCACTCGGCAGTGAGCGTAACTGAATTTATTTTACGGAAGAGCCCTGTCCCCCTTATCATAATACCACACGTTTTACCACACACATATATTTTTATAACGAGTGAGTCAGCTTAATTACGAGTAAATTATGGCTAATTAACCTCAATTAGGTTTTTTAATTATCATATCTGAGGACGGTGATTACCTCTATCAAAATTAGCATGAACATGAAGAAATACTGACCTCAGATTTTCAGTGATGTTCAGCAGATCGCAACTGTAAATAGTCTTTTCTGTATGAATATACAATTTTCGAGGACCTACTGTATTTGTATACATTTATATATATATAATATATATACATTTATATTCCTATACACACATATATATATATATGACGCTATATATATCTATATATATAATATATATATATATATATATATATATATATATATATCACTCTATAAGGGAAACTATATATATATAATATATATATATATAACACCTCGCAAAACAACCGTAATAAAATTGTTAGATTAGGGTTATGGAAAGTCAGATGGAAGAAATATATTTGAACGGAGGTACAGTAAATATTATGAAATTATAGTAGCAGTAATGGCCGAACATAAATGGCAAGTAAATATATACAGTATATATCCAGTAATCTCTACTTGGTTCTTTATCTATTTCTAACTCTCCATTCCACTCCAACAGCTCATTGAAAACAGTTTAGGAAGAGCCCCGTGTTCTTCTTTAATATCAATTTACTAATTTGTCTGCAAGAAACAACTTAGTTTCTTAGGTCCGACTAACCTTCATGGCTCATTCATGAAGTGAATAATGTCAGGACTTTTTAAAGATATGGATTTAATATCTAACATCTATTCAGAAAAAAAATATCGATTAATGGTGTTACTTAAGTAACTGGAATAAAGAACATTCAAGTCGACTGTAATAAAGCATTAAAGACAGGAACCAACAAGGGATACTATCATCAGTCAAATGCTTTTATTGGAAGATCAGATATCCTTCACTTAAAGACAAATGGGTCAATCATCGAAGCGGGTAGAAGACGGGTTAGAGATGCACCCCCCAACCCCTGCCCGTCCCTTGTCACAAAAGGGCAATGTAATCCTGACGACAGAGCAGAGCATCGGACCTCAATTAAAGTTCAGAGAGAGAAATTAATGTCTGTCAGAGATAATAGAAAATGCTGGAGGTATAGAAGGCCCGTTTCTATTATCTACTTTTCCAAAGGCCAATTAAGTCTGCAATCGAGTCGAGGTTTCTACTCAGCCACATTTGGGTTTTGGAGACTCACAGGATTTGTCCTCTACTGTCCCACAGTCCAGTTTCTTAGTCCGCTTTATTCCTTTGACTCCATTCGCCATCTTTGTTTATTTTGAAAGTATCAGGCTGCACTCCGACTTTTTTAATATTTAGCTCAAAGGACAAGTTCTTTAAACAATCGACACCTAAAGATTCAAAATCCTCCCTACCCCAATCACAGATTTATTCCTAATTTCAGTTAAGGTATTATTTGGGGAATGGGGGTTAATCAACATTTTCAATAAGTATTAAATTCTTTCTATACTATTTTATCCCATTTCATGGTAATGAATGCCACAGTTATCCTCTATAACCATGGAAAAGGAAAAACCAGGTAAAACCGGGTAACGCCACAAGCTGGAAACCTAAAGAAAACGGAATCTGAAAGAAAATGGAAACTTAATCCGCTTGTGCCCAGAGCAGGGAACTTACATGTAAGCGCCGATGATTGATCTCGCGCCTCAGCCTGGAACTTAAGTCATTCTTCAGGTATTTTGGTAAAATAATCCTCCATCTCCTAATTCAAATAAGTAGACTGAAGCTAAAACGTCCTTGTTTTATGCCCTACAGCTCTCTATCTGCTTTGGTTGGTAAGGCAAGAGTCAGATAAAGTTTTTGCCTAGACGTGCAAGGATTCTATGTTTGTATCTGCGTGGCTGACCGAGATGAGTAAGGTAACTTTCATCTTTTACTGATTTAAATTAAGTAAAGTAATTTTCTTATAGGTTAAATAAGAGTATCCACTTCTTTTTATTTTGGAACCAGGCAACAACACCTGTTATTAGAAATGAGAGTGTTCAGCTATATCACTACATTTGCATAACTTGTTTATTGTGGACATTATATGATGTGCCTTGTAATTCGACTGGCTGGCAAGCTGACTCCGTGTTATTAACTCATAAATGAATACGAGACCCTGGTTTGACGTTCAAATTTAGCGTCAGGGCTGAAGTCATTACAAATGCAATGGTGTACTAATATCGTGGTGGGTTTTATTTCGTGCTGTTTCATATCAACGACCCCCTTTTGCAATAAAACCACTGGAGAAACAAACCCACAGTTATGTATGAGTACATATCCATTCAAAAATAAAACTCTACAGACAGTTTTCGGGAATCGGTTCGATTCCCCTTTGCAATCGAACAGTTTCCCGAAAGCTCTCTGTAGAGATTTATTTTTGAATATGTTTGTACCCATACATAACTGAGTTTGTTTCTCCATTTCAAGACTCATGCTGCTGTGAGGATTTTTAAATTTTTTATGCACGGAACAAGGGGCTTCGGAACGCAGGATGGAATTACTCTGCGGATAATCAAACCCAGTTTCTATTATGTTCATTGTGGCTCATAAGAAATAAATACTTATGGATTTAAAAATTCTGAAAAAATAATTCTTATGGATTTAGGAATACTGAATAAATACTTATTATGGATTTAGAAAGTATTATGAACCGTAAAACACTGGTGTTATGTAATTATAATTCAGCAAAAAGAGGAATAAATATGGAACAAAAGTCTCGTGATGTTCATATTTCCTACAGAATTTACTTCTTGGTGGCCTTCGGAGGAAAAATCTGTCACTACTTTAGTGCAGTTGTGGAATCTTCTGTTCCAAAATATTTCAGCCAGGAACAAATTCATTCCTGCTCTCTGCTACAGTAGCAAGTGTGGGTGCATAAATTAGTATATACCCTCTCTCTCTCTCTCTCTCTCTCTCTCTCTCTCTCTCTCTCTCTCAGTCTCTCTAATCTCTCCTGAACTTCAGATGCCCTGGTTTCATTTTCATTTCATTTTCTATTTATTTATTTATTTATTTATTTAATTATTTATTTATCACATTTTCCTATAAGTTGTCTC
>NC_089749.1:56305611-56323111 GCF_040412425.1 Macrobrachium rosenbergii | reverse complement strand
TCATGCAATGGAAATAGACCTCAATTGCCGTCCGCTTCTTCTTGACGCACAACAAAGGCTCGGCGATTTTTAAACTAACGCTCGGCGTTAGCATGCATTAGAATCGGCAATGGAAAAGCCAAGAGAGGCAGGCGGCTGGCTGGCTGGCTGGAATGAGTCTGAATTCAACTCGAACCGGCCTAAAGCTTCCTCCAACTGGATAAACTCCGCTCTCCTTCTTTCTTTTTTCTTCTCTTCCCTTTCTCTCTCGACTGCAACACCAAGAAAGTTTTCTTGCTGTCTTTTGAATAATGCTGGAGACCACTAGGTAAGTACGCGTTCATACTCTCGCGGACGAGATAGAATCGGTGATAAGAATATAAAGAAAAGTTTCACTAAAGTGTTGGTGCTTTGGGTGACCATGAGAGGCTTTTTTTGTTTTGTTTACGTTCACGTTTAAGTTTAAAATTAGTTCCCACCATATGCAACAACCAATGAATGAAATATATTACAAGCTTTATATATAAAAACTCCATATATATATATATATATATAATATATATAACAATATATAAGTTATATATATATATATATATATATATATATATATATATATATATATATATATAGATAGATAGATAATATACACATATATAATATCTCAGTAAGTACAGACCAGGAGTGTGTATGAAGATGTTAGCCTAAGGAACTACTTGGCGTCGCGTATGTGGGACGACTTCATCTTCATATAGCCACTCCGGCTATATTGAAAAATTATATATAATTAAAAAAAAACTTGTTTTCCGGAATGCTTGCGCAAGTAAGAACAATTATCAGTTGCAGATATTCCAGTAAAATATGCATGATACTGTGATGACTATACATAGTTTGAAAGAACACTGAACAATATTTGCTCCAGCGTCTTGTGAACGGAAAAAAGTAAACGTCGCTTTTTTAAAATGAGTCCGCATAAAACCTCGCATATTTCCTCGGGATTTTCCGAGCTCTATTTTCATATACCGCAGGGAGGCAGAGATAACTCATGATGAATTAACTCTGCTGAATCAGGGTTTAGGGAAAGATTAATTCCCAGGCTGCGTATCTCCTGTTTAATCCGATACTGAAACTTAATTCTTTCCCTTCTCCCGACACGGCGGAAGGAGGAAGTTCCGCCGTGGGAGCAACCCACAGAGGTGAGATGCGCCGAAGTTTTGCTTTCATTTTATTTGTTTTTTCAATTTTGCTCGGATTTTGGAAAGTTTTCAACTGCCGAGTTTAATCTATAGATAAGATGGAAGAAGGATGTTTCTGTTTATATATATATATATATATATATATATATATATATATATATATATATATATATATATATATATATATATATATATATATATATATATAACTCTTGAGCTCAGTTTATCCTTGATAATGAAATGTGACATTGCTAAACGCAGACTGAGTTATTTGACTCAGGTAATAATAAATAATAATAATAATAATAATAATAATAATAATAATAATAATAATAATAATAATAATAATAAGAAGAAGAAGAAGAAGAAGAAGAAGAAGAAGAAGAAGAAGAAGAAGAAGAAAATCAGTGGCGAGACAACATCACCAACGGAACAGAAAACGACTTTCACGACGAATACCGAGGACCAAGGACGACCCTTTCTGAGGACGACCCTCACTGAGAACGACCCTCCCTCACCGCTCCCTTTAAACGCCTCCTAATATCATCCCGGAGGCATCACGGAGGCACCTTAAACTATGTCCCGAAAAGAGGTTATTCTAAATTCCGCTCAAACTTGGGCTATTACTTTGCTTGGCGCGTGCACATGACACCCCCCCCCCCCTCCTCATGCAAGACTTCATAGAGCAGGCGGCAGCAGAGTCAAGAGAGAGAGAGAGAGAGAGAGAGTGGATGGCCGGAACTCCTCCACCTGATATAAATTTTAATATCTTCGTACCGTCTGCTAGAAAAGGTTAATTTCTATCTCTCTCTCTCTCTCTCTCTCTCTCTCTCTCTCTCTCTCTCGTTGAATGATCATGGTCTTTGTGACGCCTGATTTTGTGAGCAAATCAATCAGCCTAGGTCAAATTGGTTTCTTTGTTTCTGTACTTCCCAAATTGCTCTCTCTTTCTCTCTCCCTCGAATGACCTTTGTGACAGTCTTTCAAGGTCAACTTGGTAGTTAGAACTCTCAAATTTTCTCTCTCAAATCAAGTCTTAGTGACATAGGTCAAATCAATCAGTCAAGGTTATATTGTTTCTTTGGTAGTTAGAACTCTACTCTACCAATTCTCTCTCTCTCTCTCTCTCTCTCTCTCTCTCTCTCCAGTTCTCTCTCTCTCTCTCTCTCTCTCTCTCTCTCTCTCATCTCTTCCTTTGTTTCAACACAGCGAATATCCCAGGGAAAGGGCTTTATGTTGAAAAAACTAAATATATAAATACACTGACAGTGTGTGTGTATCTACACATTTTTCGCCGGTAAGGGACCTCATTTTGCAGGCCCTTTGAACAACCTTACAGCTTCATAAAACGTAAACGCTTCAGCCCTCTGCTGTTAAAATGAAAATGGAATTTCGTACAAGTTTGGAAAAGCGTCGTAAACTTTTTTTATTTTAAGGGTCTTACTAAGCCTTACTGAACCAGCAAAGAAACTTTGAGATGACCTCCGTTTATGCAGGAGTAAAAGTTCATAATCGGTCAAGACGGAAGGTGGCTGGCTGACCTGACCTCATGACATGAGGCGTGAAACGAGAATTTGATGATGTTGTCAAAGTTCTCGTCTTTTTTTCTCAGGGGATAAAAACAGACTCCCATCGAAATGATTTAGCCCTTTTGTTGGTTTTTTCCTCGCTTTATATATAAAAAAAACATGAATAAATTCTCTTAGGGACATTTTATAAAGAGATTTGTATTTTTAATGTCTTCTTTAAAAATATAATCCACAAACACACACACATATATATAATATATGTATATATATATATAATATATATATACATATATATATATATATATATATATATATATATATATATATATATATATATATATATATATATATATATATATATATATATATATATATATATATATATATATATATATATATATCAACATTTTCCAACACACACATATATTGCTTGATGTGTTTGTGTGTTTATGTATATGTGTGTGTGTGTATTTTCTCAAACAACGTACACTACTGAAAGCAAAATTTTGGCATACTACAGAATAAAGTACAGTTGGAAAATGTAACTTCTTTAGACATTCAGTTGAAATACAAACAATCTTTAAATATTCAAGAAGCTCTCTCTCTCTCTCTCTCTCTCTCTCTCTCTCTCTCTCTCTCTCTCTCTCTCTCTCGTTGTAAATATTTCATTTTTGCTCTTACTTCTGTAACTCATCGACTTGCAAAAATGAATCATGAAAAGTTATCGCTCCGGGCAAAGAAAAAGATTATGCAAGATAAAATCAGGATTAAAACAAAAAACCTGTGTAGGAAATTCTCTAGGATTCTGGGATTTTTAGGGCGATGGATCGTACGTTTCCCCACCCCAGCCCTCCTTCAAAATTCGAAAATATTCGTCAAACATATATACATTTATATATACATATAAAATGTATATACTCATATATATATATATATATATTTTTTTAATGTAAATATATATATGTACACTGGTTTCTTAATGTTGATGATCTGGCAACAGATGCAGATCTCGAGGTGAGATTTAAAGCACAGAATTCATTCTGGAATGGGAATATTCAGAAATATCACTGTTCAGAAACGAAAAGTTCACACGACGCAGAAGAGATAAGTCATGCCTCCAAGGTCACAATAAAGAAAGAAAGGAAGAGGAAAAACTGGAAGAAGAACCAAAACAAAAGAACGTCGAGAGGATTTTGTAGAGAACGTCCCCAGGGGCTCTTTATCACTGGGATTCCATTATTAGACTTGCATCTTCATTTGCATAATGAAAACGATGGACCCTGGAAATCAAAAAGCAGCTCTCGAGGGATTTCAGAAGGATTAATAAGCAGGTCGAGTGAATGAGATTTATAATGGAAAAATATTAAAATAATATTTTTTCATATAGTTCAAGAATGAGGTTTGGTCGTTTCCCGTTGTGTATCAGTATCACACTGCGCCTGATGTGCTGAATCTGGCAGTATTGCGATAGTCACTGGATCTGCTGTTAATATACCTTTTGTATACAGGCACTGCATTAAATCACAGCATTTCTCTCTCTCTCTCTCTCTCTCTCTGTGCAGCTAGGGGCTGAAGGGATGTTGCAAAGACCATTTAGTAATGCTCACAGGACGTTTCCCCTCTCCTGAAGCGCCTGTTCTGTGGCGTGTAACGAAAAAGCACACTCACACAAGCTCACTTTCAAAAGCATAAACACACTGACACACGCTCGTGCTCGCTTTGGTGTGTTGTGTGTGTATTCTATTATATATTCAAACAGAACACTGCTATTCTTGCAACAGGGCGTTTCCTTTCCTCTGAAGCAACAAATAAACGACAATTCCTTGATCTCAGGTCGCCTGTTCTGTGGGACGTGTATATAGACTAAAAGGAAAAATAAATGAAAAAAGAAAAAACTTTTAGAAAGGGCCCGACCTCATGCATCTCAATTTTATTGGTTCATCCTACCAATGTTCCACCCTCTCGGCATTTCCATAAGCTATGCATTTAGGATAAGATGGCACGGGGGTTAATGTTAAAGACCCCTGAATGCATCATCATATTATCGACGCCGTCCAAATTGACTGCAGTGTCCAGTCTTCTTGTCCGGTCTTGTCCAGTCTTCAAGTCCGGTCTAATTGCTTGAGGATGATGTGTCGAGAATTTCCGGACATTTTCGTTTTCCTGTGTAAAGAGAGTTTTTTTGGATTTTGGATTTTGTCATTGTCTTTGCTTGTCCAGTTTTCTTGATTTTGTCATGATAATTGCTTTTTGTCAACAATGTTTTTCCTGATTTTGTCACAAAATTGCTTCCATTTTGTTTTTCCTGATTAGTCATGAAAATTGATTTCATTGTTTAATTTTGTCAAAACAACAATTTTGTCAAACTTGTTTTTCCTATATATATATATAAATATATATATAATTGCTATATATTTAATAAACAATATATATTTTCCTATATATGTAGGATAATTGCTTTCAGTCCTATTTTGTATATATATATATTTATATATTGTAATATATAAATATAGTCTATAATTATATATTAATTGCATTTTGTCGATATATATAATTGCTATTTTTCCTATTTTGTCATAATTTTCGTTGTTTTCCTATATATTGTCAGGATAATTGCTTTCGTTGTTTATGATTTTGTCATACAATTGTCCTGATTTATATATATCACTTGCTTTCGTTGTTTTTCCTGATTTTGTCAGGATAATTGCTTTCTTGTGTAAATTGATTTATATGAATTCCTGGATTTTGTCATGACATTGCTTTCTTTCATGAGACTGACTTTGTCTTAGTTGATTTCAATGTTTTTCCTGATTTTGTCATTGTTTTGTTTTCCTATTTTGTCAACTTCATTTCGTTGTTTTCCTGAAAATTGAACAGTTTTTTCCTAATTTTGTCATCACTTAATCAAAAAGACAAAACAAATGTGTTATAATTACTGAAATGTATTCCTATATTTATTTAGTTTTTCATTTTGAAAATTGAGAGAGGCTTAATTTCACTGCATTTTGTCAGATAATTGTTTTAAGTTTTCCTGATTTTGTCAGGATAATTGTTTCCTCCCATTTGGCCATTCACTATTTTGTCAGTTCTTTGATCTGTTTAATTTGGCAGTTCCTTTTCACTTTTTAATAGCAAAATACATCATTTTGTCAGACGTCCTACGATATCACAATATACCTGTTTTCCTGCTAATGATTTTCACTTTTGTCAATAATTACCTGTCCATATGCATTAGTTCCGTGTTCAAATACAGTCCTAATTATAACTTAAAAATGACAGTATAATTACAGATTTCTTAACAAAAAATGATAGTCCATATATATATATATATATATAAAATGACAGTCACAGCAGCTTATATATTAAGAAATGACATCCGTGTAGACATCCCGGGATTATATATAATCATATAAGAAATTACAGTCCTATATTATACAACACCTTTAAGAATATGACATATACATAATTATCACTGCTAAGAAATATATCTGGTATGATATGATATATAACAAATGACAATCCTAATTATTATATTAAAAGCACAAAAGAATTAAATGTGATAGAATCAGAAAATATGAAGTACAAATTTATCATATTTAATCCTAAATTCTATTTTTTTCATCTTGTTTAGTCCTAATTTGAAACAGTTTTTCAAGAAGATGAGAGTCCTAAGATCAGAAAATTGAGAATGAGAAGAGAGAAGATCAGAAAGAGAAGAGCAGTCCTAATCATTAAAACGAATGGTCCTTAGAATGAAAGTCCTATATTTTTTAGCACATCAGAAAATGACAGTCCAATAAAGCTACCCAGGGCCCTTACGACTAATCCCTCCACCTTAATTATCAATTAACAAATGAAAGTCCTAATTATACACATTTGAACAAAATGAAAGTCCTAATGATTTCCCCTCAATATCCCTGTCCAACAATTGAAAGTCCTTCCAACTTGCCAAACACTTATGTTCAAAATACAGACTACGAAGGTACAAAGGTGTCGTTATGAGCCACGCCTTTGCAGCGTCTCCCACCCCTCCCCAAAGGGATCCGAAGTGAATGCCGCCCTGATACCTGATTAAAGGTGTGGTGTGTTTCGCAATAATCCGATTCAATTAAGAGTAGAATGAGCAAACGCTCTCATCTGACCAGCATTAAAAAAAAAAAAGAAAGAGGAAAATTCTTTAAAATTCCTAGAGGAGATTCGAGCCAGGTAAGGAATACCCAGGCTGACAATCCCCCACCTTCATTATCAATTAAACAAATGACAGCCCTATTTTTAAGAAATGTGTCCCATCTTATCACTTAAGAAATGATAGTCCTATTATCCCCTTAACAAAAGAAAGTCCTTTAGTTTTCCTCCGAAGTTCAAGCCGGAGTCTCAGTCAGTTGCTTTACTTAAAGTTTAAGATGATTCAGTGGGAGCAAACGCTCATTTCCAGCATTGTGTTCTTTGTGAACAGGTAAAATCCAAGTTCAACAAATTTATTTTGGTGTCTATTATTATTATTATTATTATTATTATTGTGTCTCTTTGTGAAGAGCTTATTATTATTATTATTATTATTATTATTATTATTCAGAGATGAACCTTATTCATACGGATCAAGCCCACCACAGGCCACTGACTTGAAATTCAAGCTTGAATAATAATGTGGTGTCTATTAGAAATACAGGGACAAGAGATCACTTATTGGAGAAAGAAAAAAATAAATGAACAAATTAATAAATAAATGAAAATAATGAAAGTGAATTACTGCAATACAAGAACGGTTTAAGGGTATTAAGAACAAATGATTACTGCTGTTTATCAGAATTTCCAGTGCCAAGGCCTGTTTATCAGAAGCGATTTCATAACAAATAGTGGTAATAACATCTCAACTTAAATTAAGTTAAATTGAATGCTAAATGGAAAGTACAGGTTGGTTGGGAACTAAACGGAATTGCTGTTAACTGCAAGATCTCAAGAAAATATTCCAGTTCAGGCTATGGTACAGGTTCCTTGTTGGAATGGAATGGAATGGAATATCGAGTTTGGGCTAAAGGCCAAGCACTGGGACCTATGAGGCCATTCAGCGCTGGAAAGGAAATTGAGAGTAGGTAGGTTTGAAAAGTGTAACAGGAGGAAAATCTCAAATTGCACTACGAAACAATTGTTAGGAGAGGGTGGATAGCAAGATGGAAGGAAGAAAGAGAATAGGAACGGAGGCACAGTTATATGAATGAAAGGGGTTGCAGCTAGGGGCCGAAGGGACGCTGCAAAGAACCTTTAGTAATGCCTAAAGTGCGCCTCATTGGCACTATCCCCCTACGGGGAGGGTCCTTGTTACTTAGCTTACTAGTTACTTATCAGAAAACCAGACCCAAAGAGCTTCTGTTAAGCTGAAGTGCTACTGTGCTAACTTCAGACAGTATGTACCACTTAAATCTTAAATCCTGAGGTGATTTTATCCTCTTCAGAATACTCAATTTCATTCCCAATTTCATTCGGCAGTCTATCTTTATTCCCTGGATTGAAGAACAGAGGGTATGTCTTGGGGTGTTAATTGTTGCTTATGTGCCTTGTTTGCAGATTTATGATAATGCACAAGTTTTATGTAATTAGATTCATCCACGGTGCAGCTTTTGGGAAAAGTGATAGTGTGCTTCATAGTTGTGCTGCTTTATATATGTATATGTGTATATACATGTGTACATACACACACACACACACACACACACATGCTATATATATATATATATATATATATATATATATATATATATATACATATATATATACACACACACATTTATATTCATGTATAGACACACACACACACACACACATATATATATATATATATATATATATATATATATATATATATATATATATATATATATATATATATATATATATACTGTATATATATATATATATATATATATATATATATATATATATATATATACTATATATATATATATATATATATATATATATATATATATATATATATATATATATATATACATATACATACATACTTAACTAAACAAACTGTCAGTAGATTTGTACAAGAAACAAAAAAGAGATGACAATCACAATAAATTCGTGGAGACAACAGAAAAAGCCCCAAACTGTGAGTCCAAGAAGTGTACAGGACCTTTGGAAGGATTCAGTTCGTTCCACTTCACTTCTCACGTCGTTTGTATGCGAGAGTCGCCCCATATTCTCAAGGGAGGGTTTTCATAAATGGCAGCAAGGCTCACCTGCCTCCTTCATGATGGGGTCATCTTCTTTTTTGAAACAAGAAGACCACAAAAGGAAACTTGAACATTCTTGAAAAAGAAAGGGAGAGTAATGATTAGGATGCAACCTCGTAAGGAGAAATGAGAACTTGAACATTCTTGAAAAAGAACGTCAAAATTTTTGTGCTACGAATTAAAAAAAAAGATTTCGAAATTTTTGTGCTACGAATGAAAAAAAATAGGTCAAAATTTTTGTGCTACGAAAAAAAATTGGTCAAAATTTTTGTGCTACGAATTAAAAAAAAAATACTTCAAAATTTTGTGCTAAGAATAAAAAAAAGTCAGAATTTTTGTGCTATGAATTTGAAAAAAAAAATCAAAATTTTTGTGCTACGAATTTTAAAAAAAGTCAAAATTTTTGCGCTACGAGTTAGAAAAAAAAGTCCCAATCTTCCTGTGCACTTACGAGAGAGAATTAAGGACACGAATGCATATACCAATACGAGGAAATGTCAATCCTTTTACTCTTGGAATGTATTATGATATTGAAGTTTCAACATTTCTCCCCGTTTTGTTTTGTTTTTAAATAAATACATTGGTATATATCTTCCATAAACCATTTTCCCTTCCATGAAAGCTATTGTATGAAAGAGAAACAAAGATTCTTATTTCACTACGAGAGTGAATTCTTTCTGAGACATTTTGTTGTTGTGCTTCGCTCCCGGAAGAGAAGACAATTTATGGAGGCGGATTCCTGACAAGGCAATTCAATGCTGAAGCCTCTTGAGTGTATCGAGTCTGGCTGTCAGGCAAAATGCAAATCCTCCGGCCGAAGAAGATCATCTGCTCTCTCTCTCTCTCTCTCTCTCTCTCAGAATACACACAAGTACACACATACAGGTGTACTTGTGTCTATTCTGAAGTGGACTTTTTAGATAGTCAGCGAAAATGCAGAATTCTCTATTTGACGAAGGGTCATTTGCTCTCTCTCTCTCTCTCTCTCTCTCTCTCTCTCTCTCTCTCTCTCTCTCTCTCTGTACACACACACACACAAACACAGGTTAAATTTGAAATGGTCACTAGAGACATTACAGTAGTTAGACCCTTGAACAAATCTACTATCATTCACATCTCAATGGTTGATTAAGATATTTATCATTTCTCTTTATTTTTTACCTTTAGAACTATTATACGATTAACTTCGTAGAGAGGCCAGTGATAAAAAGGCTGCCTTATTTCCTTTCGAGATATTAATAAATCTTTATACAGCATCAAAATTTGCGCTGACAAGTCACTCACCATTTCCGCATGGAGTGATAACCAGCGCATGCGCACAAGTGTCCACGTCACAAGCAAACACATCTCCCGTTTTCTGTGTACATTGTTCTCCTCTTTGTCTCACAGTATGTCTGCCATCCACAGAGGTGACGGGAATATATATACTCCCAGGCCGACAAAGCTGTAGCACTGCGGCAACTAGAACTTATGTATGCCATAATTTCCAGGACGTTTCACAGTTAAGAGTTGAGAGAGAGAGAGAGAGAGAGAGAGAGAGAGAGAGAGAGAGAGAGAGAGAGAGAGAGAGAGAGAGAGAAGACAATGTAGGACTTTGCTTTAAGGACGATGAATATGGAAATGGGCTTTAAGTTTACAAGGTTGAAATTGTTCAGCAGTTGAAACTCGGGAGATTCAGCAACTGAAATTCAGGAGATTCAGCAACTGAAATTCAGGAGATTCAGCAGCTGAAATTCAGGAGAGTCAGCAGCTGGGACTCGGGAGACTCAGGAGAATCAGCACCTGAAATTCAGGAGATAAAACAGTTGAAATTCCGGAGATTCAGCAGCTAAAACTCGGGAGATTCAGCAGCTAAAATTCAGGAATTCACCAGCTGAAATTAGGAAGATTCAGCAGCTGAAATTCTGAGATTCAGGAGCCAAATCCGAGAGACAACAGCTGAAATTCAGGAGATTCAGGTAGTTAAATAGGGAGATTCAGCAGCTGAAACTTCAGCAGCTGAAATTCCAGAGATAAAAAATTGAAATTCTGGAGATTCAGCCGGTGAAATTCAGGAGATAAAACAGTTGAAATTCTGGAGATTCAGCCGAAAGTCAGGCTGAAATTCAGCAGCTGAAATTCAGAGGTTCAGCCTGAAATTCAGCAGAAACTGCAGACGAATCAGGGAGATTCAAGCAGTCACATTTGTTGACTGAATGAAGCCAAATTCAAGCGAAACTGGCAGATATTAATTTTCGAGGAAAACTTTGACTATAGAGCAGGTTCACGTCGCGTTCTGACACCCACAGACAGAGGAATGTTTTTTTTTTTTTTTTTTTGCCAAGAAATGAAAAAATATTTTCTGCCCTGAAATAAACCATTTCTTTCTGCCAGGAAATACACAAATACTTTCTGCCAAGAAATAAACAAATACTTTCTGCCAAGAAGTAAACATCAGCTCAGTGTTTACATAGGTACAGTCTGCATTATGGCACTAAAAACTATTGGTGAATGAAATCAATTAATTAGATCTGGATATTTAATTCATATAATTTTACCAACGCCGATTAAACCAGTTTCAATGACAGCGCAAAAATAGAGCAATTAGGCAAACATTAACTTCATTAAATGCTGGTGATTTTTACTATCATTGATTGAAAGAGAAATCATACTAACCCTCTACCTACATTTTTCAGTTTTGGTATAATCACGCCAGAAATGTTGAGTCGAGTATGTGTGTGTGTGTGTGTGTATGATGCATACTGTCCGTTATGGAAGTCAAGTATGAATGTTGAAAGTGAATGAAAGAAGCGACTTTGCAACTGTCGAGATGATACAATAGTGCTGTAGATGATACGCCTTTAAGTGATGATCTGGTCATGTGGGAAGAATGGAAGGTAAGTGGCGCAGCGTGTGTTGGACGGCTGTTTGTGCTGTTGACGAGCCTTCTTTATACAGTATGAATCAGCTATTGTTGTGTAAGCTTTGAGCTCGAGATTTCCTTTACTCTTCAGTAACTAGGGTATGAATTTGGCAACAGTCTTGCATTTTTGAGTAGCCTATCTGAAGTCACGTCTCTGAAGGGGAAATGTGTGAATTTGAGAAAAAAAAATATTTATATTTACAAGTGTTTACAGCAATGAAGACAAAAATGTTAATGTAAACAAGAGGAGAAAATGTTGTTCAACAGAGAAGCAAAAGCTAACGGTATTGTTAATGCTATAATGGATTCCAAACAAAAGATGCAAAGGGAGCAATGTCCTCTGCAGTGAATGCAGTCCCCACGCTGATGGAGCGACCATTTATTCTGGATGACAGAGGAAAGGCAGAGCTGAAGATACACTTGCTGAAATGGTTGAGGAAGTTTGACAAAGCTTGTGGAAGTGGTTGTTGAATGCTAATGAAGAAGGGACATTGAAAGGCTGAAGAATAGAAAGGCGCCAGTTAATAGGTTGACAAGTGAGATGTTGTGATATGGTTCTGATAGTCTCACTGAGGGGATGGCCAGGGTGTGTAAGGTATATCTGAATGAAGGAGCGATTCCGAAAAGAATAACCGAGGAATATTTTCTCCGTCGTGTGAAGAAAAAGGCGATGACGACACTGTGAGAATTATGGAGAAATGACATTACTTAGCATATTTAGGAAGGTGAAGGCAGACGTTTGACTGAGAGAGTGAAACAGATGACAGAAGGTTTGGTAGGGGAAGAGCAAGTTAGATTAATACAAAGAAGTTTGTGTGTGGATCAGGTGTTTATGACAAGGGAGTAATGAGAGAAGTTTAAAAGTAGAATGAAAAAGCTGTAAATGGCTTCAATAATTCTAGAATTGCCACTCCTACGCAGCTGATAAACAAACACCGCCAACATAAGTCTCCACAAAAAGTAGAACCGCTTCCGAGTTAATTAGAGTTCGGAATGATCCGAACAGAGCCCCTTCGTTATACATACTCTTACAATCATTTCGAATTATAAAGAAGAGTCATTAGCATTTTTAATTGGTATTACTCGAAAATAAATCTACTGTGAATCAGATTTGTACAATGTTTTATGAATTTTCCAGACTGATCTTTTTCCGACGTAATGAGAAGACAAGTATAATTACGCATACTGATGAAATCACTTGACCAGATTTGCATGTTTCAGTTATAATTTTATCTCTATTGATTAAACCAGTTCGTGTGACGGTGAATAAAAAAACACAGCAATTAGTCAGGGATCAACTTCATTAAATGCGTCTGTTTTTCGGCTGTTGATTCGAAAGGGAAAGAGTAAATAATGGGTTTTAGAGCAGTTTTTTGTTGCTTTTTGTTTTGATTTGTTTTGTTTTATTCACGGTATAAAATGTTCGCGAATGTTTACCGAGTTTTCCGCGTGTGTGCGTGCAGGCTCGTGTGTGTGTGTATGTATGTATATATATATATATATATATATATATATATATATATATATATATATATATATATATATATATATATATATATATATATATATATATATATATATATATATATATATATACTGTATATATGTTCGTGAACGTATATGAACTAAATTTTGAACTAGCTGTTACATAGTTCTTATGCATATATTATTAATAGATGCATTCAAGACCCCATTAAAAATAAAAATTCTATTCTTCGCGTTAATCAGGATTTCCTCTTTTCCGGAAATAACAGAAACGCGATTAAAGTGTTTAAAAAAAATAAATAAATAAAAATGTCTTTTTGCTCACCAGCTCCATTCCATGAGGCTCATCCGGGAGGAGACCCACGGCCCTTGGAAAATAATTCCATCCGAATTCATTTGTCTAATTATTTTTATTTTTATTCCCAATTCCGCTGTAAACAAACAGCGCCATGAAAGTGGAAGGTTCCGCGACAAGTGTTTTGTCGGCGTTTTCCGGTGAGCGGCCATTGCTTTTTAAGGGCGCTCTCTTCCCTGTTCTTTCTTTCTCTCGCAAATATACACACACACATACACACAACCACACACACACATACACACATACACACCTACCTACACACACACACACACACCTACACACACCTTATACATCTACCTACACACACAAAAACACCTAATTATATACCTACACACACACACAAAACACATACCTGCCTACCTACACACACACACACAAACACCTACCTGCACACACACACACCTGCACACACACACACAAACACACACACACCTACACACACATACCTACCTACACGCAAACATACATACAGTATCTACACACACACACACACACACACACACGCGTATGCACACGCGCAGAAAACTCGGTCAACATTCGCCAACAAGTTTAGCCATACGAATAAAAAGAAAAAAAACAAAAAATAAAAAAAACTGCTGTAAAACCCATTAGCCTAGTTACTCTTTCCCTCTGAATCAACTTCCGAAAAACACAAAAGCATTTCATGAAATTAATCTCGACCAATTGCCGTGTTTTTTATGCGGTGTTTTTTTCCTTCGCTGTCATACAAACTGGCTCAATCAATGCTGATAAAATTATAAATCCACTAATCCAAATCTGGTCGAGTGATTTTCATCAGTAAGCGCAATTATACTTATCCTCAGACGAGTCAAAAAAAAAAAAAAAGACCAGAATGCAAAGTTCGCAAAACACTGAATAAATCCGATTCGCAGAAGATTTATTTTCGAGTAATGCCAATTCAAAATGCTAATGACTGTTCTTTATAATTCCGAAATGAATGGAAAACTATATAAAAACGAAGGGGCTTTGTTCAGATCATTCCGAACTTTCATTAACTCGGAAGCGGTTCTGCTTTTGTGGAGACTTATGTTGGCGGTGTTTGTTTATCAGCCGCGTAGGAATGACAGTTCTCACGTAACTGGAGCTGTTTAATTAAAGCTTTTTCATTCTGCTTCTAGACTTCTCTCATTGCTCCCTCGTCATAAACACTTGATCCATACACAAACTTCTGTCTTAATCCACACAGCTCTTACTCTGTCATACTTTCTCTCATCGTCTACTGTACGACGTGCGCGTTAAACGCGCGTCCAAACGTGCGCGTTAAAATCGCGTCTAAAACGCGTGCCCTGAGATGACCCCAGCATCCAATGATATTAAATTAAACAGTCAATTAAACTTGCAAAGGAAGGACGACTGAGCACTCTCCTCTCGTTCATCTCTAAATAGCTGGTAATGGCAAATGTTAATGTACAAGAAAACAGGATAATAAATTATAATAAGTTATAACATTTTGATGTTCACATTATAAATGGATGCAGCTAATGGGGAAACTTCTCTTTACAGGAAAAGCTCTTGCATTGGACTGGGAATAAATTACTGTATTTTTTTTCGTATAAAACATATAGATTCAATTCAGCACGTGCTCTGATCAACAGAGCATAAAATGTATCGTTATAGTTTTAAAACCTTCCTTTATGAGATGGGCTTCCCCTTTATAATATTCCTTTAAGAAAGCGATTTACTTTTGTTTCAGTTTTTTACTGAAAATTCATACACTGCATGTCTTATAATACTAAAAAGAAATATTTAATGATAATATTTAATGATATAAATAAAAGAGTTTGGTACCAGACTGGTATGCATGCTAGTGTTGAAAAATGCAAAAATATATAAAATTACCCTAATTGGCATACACACACACACACACACACACACATATACACATATATATATATATATATATATATATATATATATATATATATATATATATATATATATATATATATATATATTTCATTTACAAGAAATGCTTAAATGAGATTTTCCTCAAATAAATATCCATTTGTTATTACGAATTCATTTACCATGGAGAGAGAGAGAGAGAGAGAGAGAGAGAGAGAGAGAGAGAGAGAGAGAGAGAGAGAGGCGCACTCGTCCAGTCGACCTAAATTCAAGTGTCATTTATTTATTTACTCATTCGCAACGGGGTTTTGAGATATGGGAGAAACCAGTGCCCGTTCCCTGAGACAGAATTTCAGGACACTGCCCCTCTCTCTCTCTCTCTCTCTCTCTCTCCTCTCTCTCTCTCTCTCTCTCTCTCTCTCTCTCTCTCTCTCTATTGGATAACAGTTTTCCTTTTAGAAAAGTTCTTGACTTTTCACAGACACTTAATCAAAGCAACTAACCAGCCTTGAATATATTGGTTTGTAATTCCAGCTTCGGTGTTTTCATAAGATTCTTAGAACCTCATGATAACGACCCTCTAAATTGTGACTCCACTAAGGTTTTCAGCTCTCAGAATTTCTTTTTTTTTTCTGCTTCCTATTCGGTTATAATGCCTCTCCATCCAATTTGAAAATCTAGACAATGACATTATTCTGATCTGCGGTGAAGACGTAAATTCTGCTTTTATTCGGTTTCTTCTTCAGCTTTTGGAATGGAATAGAATATGGAATTTAAGCCAAAGGCCAAGCACTGGAAAGGAAATTGACTGTAAGAATGTTTGAAAGGTGTAACAGGATGAAAACGTCGCAGTTGCACTATGAAACAATTGTTAGGAGAGGGTGGAGGAAGGAGATGGAAGAGAGATGGAACGGAAGTGCAGTAAAGGAATGAAGAGGCTGCAGCTACCCTCGATAAGGTTCCAAGAAGGTCGAGGCAGCTGTAATCACGGTCACAGAAACTAAATGCATTACTGCCTAATGCAATTCTCATTGTATATTAATAGATTTACTTACATTTTTGTCTCTATTTATTTATTAATTTGTTAACATATTTTCCTTTTCTAATAAGCGACCTCTTCTTCTGTATTTCCTTTACTTCGCTCATTCTTTCTGATGAAAATCATATTCTTTGGAAGCTTGAATTTCAAGTCAATGGCTCCTAATGTGGGGCTTGTTCCACTGAATAGGTTCATCTTCTGAATAATAATAATAATAATAATAACAATAATAATAGTAATAATTATAATAATAATAAGACTATTTATCCCTCCTTTGATCCTGCTGCCTAATTAGAGCATTCAGTAGACCACGCATTTAATTGCTTTAAGATTAACTAATTACTTTAAAATCAACTTAATCCTTTAATAAGAAAAGGTTCGTTCAGTCTTTCTAGAATCTTCTTTCATTTGTGTGAACATCTCAACAATGCAACAAAAACGGCTGTTGAACCATTAATCACTTGGAAAAGTCACGAAAGAAGAGAATTACAACGCATATAATATTTGCACACAATTGATTATGCTTCCAGTCAACACGAAGGTGTGTGTGGCAGTAAAAAAAAAAATAAAAAAATAAAAACAGGTTTGAACGCAAGAGGGAATTTCTACCAGCGGGTTAAGCTCTAAATTACAAGGACCTCCATGACGGAAATGGATGTGGTGATATAAATCATGATGGATGCATGTTTTTTTTTACGAAGCAAAAGAATGATGAGCAAAAATTTATGAACGTTATTGCATCGGAATATGACCTGCAGTTTGTATAGCGCCTATCTGGGAAAATGTTATGAACGATAGATAAAAAATTGCATATATATATAATATGACCTGCAGTTTGTGCAGTGCTATATATATGTGTATATTATATATATATATATATATATATGATATATATATATATATATATATA
>NC_089749.1:56203607-56305111 GCF_040412425.1 Macrobrachium rosenbergii | reverse complement strand
AGGCAGGTGACATGAAAAGATGACTTCTAACATGTTACCTGGGTATAAAGAGTCACCTCTGACAAGTGCAGAAGGAAGAGCATAAGTTAAAAAAAAACTCAAACAAAATATACATCTACAGTACATGTAGTATTTACATGAATTTTAATTACATAATATATACAGTAGACACCACCCTACTTGCTAATATTCAACTTACAAACATTCAGAGAGATAAGCAGATGGGATCACTAATTGAAATTGTGTTCAGTGCTCCCCTTTGCCACCCATAACTTCAAATTTTGTTTTGCACATCTATTCTATTCATACACTACTGTCTGTACAGTGTATTGTGTTTTAGGATGAAAAAACATACGGTACTGTATTGATTTTATACCATACTATACTTAAATAGGCATGAAGAGTACAGTAACCAACTTAACAACAATTCTACACAACTCGTTTGTAAGGATGGTGTCTTATTCAGATTATGGTAATACACTTATGATCAGCTACAATCAGAAATCATGACTTCTTCACCAGACATATATCACCTCTTCACTAGCATAGTAAAAATCTCAAAGGATGATTTAAAGTAAGGATTTGCATGCTGGAAACAATTTAAAATGTTTTTTTTTTTATAATGCTTGCAAAGTTTATTTACAATGTTTAGAATTTTGTCTGCATTGTTTAGAGCACAGTTTATACTGCAAGACAGATTTACACACTATATAACCTATGTTGTCATCAGTACTGTGGAGAAAGCTTATACAGAAAATTTCATGGAAAACTTTCCCGAGATTTAAATAATAATTTTACTTTATTAGGTGCAAATTGATGTAACAGCTATACTGTATTTCCAGGTAGCAGCAGCTCATGGCTTATTTTTCAAGACTGCAGTCAGTAGTCAGACACACCTAAAGCTGAAAGCTATTTGTCAAGATGATACAAAGCATTTTAGTGCATAACATGCTGTGCTAGGTATACGAAAATTGTATGATTCCTGGTTTTTATGACTAGAAATAACATAAATCAAAATGAATGGAGAGGAGAGCCTCCTTCAAGAGGGGCAAAGAAAAGCTTCACGGAAGACCTTCAGTGGTTTTGATCATGAAAAGCAAGCTGAAGACAAGCCCCATAAATGTCATATTTGTGGAAGAGGTTTCATTTTTCAGGCTTATCTCAAGACCCACTTACTTAAGCATGCTCCTACAGTCCCATACGATTGCTCTCTGTGTGGGAGAGTGTTTGGGAGAAAGTGTGATTTCAGAAACCACATGAAAAGTCATCAAAATGAAATCATGTTCAGTGACTTAGACTCAGAAAATGAAGGCTTTGTTCAAAAGAGAAAAAGTGAAGATATTTCCAATGATGATGAAAATTTTTCATTAGAATCAGAAAGTGATAAAACAGGAAGTCGTGGGTGCAATATACCATTTCATGTAGGTGGAGATTCAAATCACAGCCTACATACAAAGAAACTTTATGGTACGAATGATCTCTTTGTATGCGCAGTTTGCAAAGATTTATTTTCATCTGAAATTTTATTTAGAAAGCACCGTGATTCCATAACACACCAGTGTGGAACGTGTGAAAAGTTTTATTCCTCTTGCCACACTCTTAAACTTCATGAGAAATGCCATGTCATAAAAATTATCTGTAAAATATGCAACAAGATATTTGCATCAAAACAGAGTTTGAGGTTGCATGAATACCTACATGCTGGAGAGCAGAAATGTTGGATTTGTGAAAAGAAATTTAAAAATAAGAGAATACTTAGACTGCATATGATTCAAGTGCACGAAGAAAGTTCGCTAGTAAAGTGCAAGGAGTGCGGCCAGAAATTTACGCGGAGGGAACTGATTCAACACAAGTTTGTTCATAGGGGCCAGGAAACTTACAAGTGCAAAGAGTGTGGTTCTAGCTTTAATGCACTGTATAAGCTTAAGAATCACATAAGATTTCATAAACACAAACAAAAAAAATGGAACTGTGATATTTGTGGGAAAGACTTAGCAACAAAGTATGCATTGGAGGCTCATACATCAACACACACTGGAGAGCAAGAATGCTCTTTGTGTGGACTTAAGCTGTTAAACGAAGGCTGTTTGAAACGACACATTGCGAGCACCCACGAGGGAAAAGTTGCTGACAGAAAGAGTGAAAAAAAAGTGCAGTGTGATATGTGTGGTAATATGTATGGTAAAAGTTATATAGAGACTCACTTGAAAATTCATGCAGGACAGAAAGACTTTCATTGCTATCAGTGTGGAAAGAGATTTGTATCCAGAACTAATTTAAGAGAACACCAAAGAAGTCATAATTTAGAAAAGAATTACTGCTGTACAGTGTGCGATAAAAAGTTTGTCACGAAAAAGTCTCTAACTATTCATACCAGGAAACACACTGGAGAGACACCGTATGAATGTTCCATTTGCTCGAAGACTTTTGTTACTTCCTGGACTCTGAAAAATCATCTCAGATTACATGACCTTGTGGAAGCATTTTCCTGTAAACTTTGTGGGAAGAAGTTTAGTCAAAAGAAGTCCTTATTAGCTCATTATGCTGGAGATTCCCATTCAAAAGAGGATCTGCAGCAGTTGGACTCAGAAACTTTAGATTCTATCAGCAAAAAGTATGTGTGTTCAGTCTGTGGAAGAAATTGCCTTGAGAAGACAAGGTTAACATTCCACATGAGGGTTCATACTGGAGAAAAGCCTTATAAGTGCTCTGACTGTGGTCAAATGTTCCGAATAGAATCAGCCCTTAAGAATCACCGTAAATTACATGGCGGAAAAGTGCTATATGAGTGCAGAGTATGCAAAAAGCCATTCCCTCGCCAGTCTCAGGCATTAAAACACGAACATCTTCATAATGGTCAGAAGCCTCACTTATGTACAGTATGTGGAAAAACCTTTACCACAAAGAACAGCTTAAAGTTACACATACAAAGGCATGGCACAGAAAGTGTTTACACATGTAATACTTGTGACCAGGAGTTCCCTACAAAGCGCAAATATAAGACTCATCAGAAATCCTGTTCAAATGGAATTGGTGCCCAGCCCCAAGTCATTGAGTCTGGTAGTTTAGACTGTTCTGATATAACTTATTATGGAACCGTGGAGAATGTTGACATCAAGGGGGATAAGCAAAGGCAAGACTTGAAAGAACTGAAAAGTGCTTTAGAAGAAGGTATGCAGTCTATTGAATGTTCTGAATATTACAGTCTATGTGAAGATATTGACTGCATTAAGGAAGATCTAGTTGTTCTTGAAATTGATCCAATAGACTTTGAAAATAAAGATGCTCATTGATACAATACAGCTTCATAAATACTGCATTGAAATTTAAGATCTGGGACAGTTTATGCTATGTATTAATTTTAGGGTCTATATTTCACTGTAACTATATTATGGTATTATACACTGTACATTTACGTATGTATACTGTATTCACAAAGCGATGTTTACAAGATACAGTGTACTGACGTGTATTTATGAAATATATTTTATGTACTTTTGTAAAAATAAATGGTATAAGTTCCCAGAGTGACATTTTCATAATAAAATTAAGTTCCCAGAATGACATTTTCATAATAAAATTAAGTTTCATATATACTTACCAAGTAATTACATAGCCAATGTTTCTAACTTGTGCGGCAACTTTGTTTAAAATTTGCGGTAGTGCTTCTTCTTTTTTTGTGTAGCTGACAGACCCTGCCCACTATCGGGGAACACGGGAAACAACCTGGCCAGTAAGCTCACTTTGCTTGTGCCCTTATGTCCATAAGAGGATAAGAGGGGAGGAGGGCAGCTCTGACTCTGTAATTACACAGCTGAATCCCACACTAAATGGAGGAGGGATACATGTACATATTCTACTTCACAGTATTAAAGCATGGCAATGACTTTGAAATAGAAAAATTTGCCAGCACTGAATGCAATGCTTGTTGTTTCCATACCTGGTATGAGAGTTACTGCAGGTGAATACTGTCTCTGGTTTGTGCTCATCTTAACCCTTAGTGGCATGGCTGTTAAGCCGTGGGTCGTCTCTACTTAAGTGGGAGTTTTGCAGCGGAGGATATGCCTGATGGCTAGCAAAAGCATACAAAGGTGCCCTTGCCCTTGGCGCAGCACCAAAATTAAAACCACCAGACAACGTTGTCACCTACGCTGAAAACATTTATAAAAAAAACCACAACCTATCCACTAAGACTGGTGGATACTCCAGGTACATTGTACCCCCAGGCTCCCCAAAACTCGAAAACCCTACACCAGGGCAAAGAGAAAATAGGAGAAAAAGAGTGCTTCCTATAATTCCTCACCCAGTACCATGCCAGCCACTGATAATGGTTCCAAGGCACTGCAGTCATCCAACACTGTTTCCACTTCCTTCAAATAATGAGAGACGAAAATAGACCAGCACTTCCAGTAGGTCGACTGAATAATGAAAGCCAGGGACGGATTATGCCTAAAAGCCAAAGAGGTCTACACTGCTCTGATATGAATTTTCACTTTAAAATTTGGTTAGACATCCTCCTGGATCTGGGAATGTGCCTCTGAAATCAAATCTCTCAGGGAGAAGGACAAGGTGTTCTTTGAGAGAGGACGAGAAGGGTTCTTAACCGAACGCCAGAAGTTACTGGATGGACCCCTGATCTTTTCTGCCCTTTTCAGATAGTATCTAAGAGCTCTGACTGGACAAAGTTCTATCTCTTCCTCATGAACGAGAACATCCATTAAATTCTTAATGGTAAGGGAACGAGGCCAGGACTTCAACAGGTCCTAATTCTTGGCAAAAACCTAGGGTGAAGGAGCAAACTGTATCTCCTTGGGAAAAACCTACCCTTTTATGAATGGCTTGAATCTCAATAATACGTTTAGCCATAGCTAACGCAAAAAGGAAGAGTGTCTTGCATGTGAGATTCCTAAGGGAAGCAGAACGAAGGGGTTCAAAAGCTGGACCGGTCAGCCATTTCAGGACCACATCCAGATTCCAGGAGACCAAATTGTCCTTCCTCTGTTTCGTTGTATCGGAGGGCTTGAGCATGTTGTTAATATCTGAGTTTGACGAAAGATCCAGGCCTCTGTTTAAATACTGAGCTAAGCATAGCCTTGATACCCTTTAATGGTGGAGGAAGACAAAGCCCTGGAGTTCCTCAGGTAAAGGAGGAAATCTGTAATCTTTGTCACAGAGGTCTCAGAAGATGAGACATTGTGGTCATGGTACCACCGATGGAAGACTGACCCCTTGGTCTGGTAGTCAAGGCTAGAAGATTTTTGCCTGCCTCGTGCAATAGCCTCTGCAGCTCCCCTTGAAAACCTTTTCGCTCTGACAAGCTTACGGACAGTCTGAAGCCTGTCAGAGAAAGAGCAGACAACTCTTGTGGTGTTTTCTGAAGTGGGATTGTCTGGTGATCGACCAATAGCCAAAGAAGGTCTAGGAACCACTCCCTCAGGGGCCAAAACTATGAGGGTCACAGTTGCGTTGTGGTGTGTCTGAAACTTGTTTAACACCTCCCTGATCATGCTGAAGGGTGGGAAGGCATATGTATAAGTCCAGGTTGGACCAATCTTGCAGCATGGCATCTGTTGCCTATGCAAGAGGATCTGGGGCTGGAGGGCACAATAAAGGCGATGGTTCTTGGAGGTGGCAAACAGGTCTTTTGGCCTGCCCCACAATTTCCAAAGATCTGGACAAACCATGGGACCCAGGGTCCACTTGGTGGGAAGGACCTGCTTCTGACGGCTCAGCTCGTCCGCCAACACATTCAACTTCCCCTGGATAAATCGGGTGACCAGTGTCACTAGATTTTGTTCTGCCCACAGGAGTAGTTCTCTTGCTGCCTGGCAGGGAGAAACGGAATGGGTACCACCTTGTTTGTGGATATTTGCTAAGGCTGTGGTATTGTCCGTATGCACCACTACTGTCTTGTTGCGGACCATGGACAAAAAACTCTGAAGGCCTAGCTGAACTGCTTTCAGTTCACTCATGTTTATATGTAGGCTTTGCTGATCTGGGGTCCATGTACCAGATACTTCCTCATTCCCCAGATGGGTTCCCCAGCCTACGTCCAAGGTGTCGGAGTAAAAGTCTGGGTCGGGGCTCAGAGGTTGAAGGGACTTCCCTTCTGACAGCCACCACTGCAGGTCCGATTTGATTTCCAGGGTGACCGGAAACACATAAGTGTCTGGCTGTGTTTTCCTGTCCCAGTTGACTTTCAGTAGAACCGGAGAACTCTCATATGAAGTCTGCCTAGCCTGACAAACATCTTTATGGATGCCAGAGTCCCCCATAGGCTCATTCACTGTTGAGCCAAGCAGGATGAAAGGGCTAAAAAACTGGACTGTCTGGAGGCAGCTGGAAATTCTCTTGGGAGATGGAAAAGCATGAAAAATCCAAGAATTCAGAGTCATCCCCAAACAGAGAATTTCTTGCGATGGGGTCAACTGGGACTTTGAAGATTGATAAGAAGGCCCAGTTCCTGGGTAAGAAGTAGAATCTTACTTAAGTCTTTCATGCACTTTTCCTTCGATGGGAATCGAAGCAGCCAGTCGTCTAGATAAAGGCTGACTTTGATCCCTACTAAGTGGAGCCATTTCGAGAGAGGAGCAAGGACTCGAATGAACACTTGAGGGGCCATAGAAAGGCTGAAGCAAAGGGCCTGGAAGACGAACCTTAGATACCTCCTGGAAGCTGGATGGATAGGAATGTGGAAGTGTGCGTCCTGCTTAAAAGGTTACCATCCAATCGCCCTGGTGAATGGATGAAAGGACTGAATGACTTGTCTCCATTTTGAATTTTGTCTTCTGGGCAAAATGATTGAGGGCGCTTACATCGAGGACTGGTCTTCAACCCCTCCGATGCCTTCATAACGCAAAAAATCATTTGTAAAACCCCTCCATGTTGGTGCTCTTGACTTCCTCTATGGCCCTTTTCTGAATGAGAGAGGAAATTTCCTTCAAAAGGGCCAAATGTCTCTCGGAGCCTATGTCAGTGTGATGGGAGAAGTGACTAATGGGGGGCTCTGCAGAAACGGGATGACGTAGCCCTCCTTTAGAACTTTGATGATCCAAGGCTTTGCTCTTCTTATCAGCCACTTCTCCCAAAACTCTAGAAGTCTGGTTCACACCGGTGCATGGACTTCCTTCTCACTCTTTAGGTACTGTCTTAGCAGAGCTCTTCTTAATAGACTTGACTGTGAATGGGACATTGGCATGGGACTCTAGGTCTACTTCCATGAAAGGGCTGCTGCTGGAGGGGTGACGAAGACCTAGTTTGAAAGGCAGTCAAATCCTTAGAACGTTTTGATGACTGGGACAACGAGTCTTGCTTAGATTTCTTCTGTAAATCTGACGCAATTCCCTTGACTGTGTCCTGAGGGAAGAGATGTTGCTGGTCTAGCGGTGAGAACAACAAGGCCGACTTCTGAGTTTGTGTAACTCCCTTAGAAGTAAAGGAGCACCAGAGCTCTCTTTTCTTCAGTACTCCGAAGGTAAATAGAGCAGAAAGCTCTAGGGAGCCATCACTAATGGCATTGTTGGCACAAGACAGAATCCCCAAGCCAGTCTGAGGCAATATCTGCCGCTAGATCCTGGTGGTCCTCGATCTTCTTGGCCACTGCGCCCAACGACCAATCCAAGAAACTAAGAAATTTGAAGACCTTAAAAATGTCTCTCAGTAGAAAACATTATCTTCACTGACAAGAATGCAGAACAGCGACAAGAGTTGATGAGACCAGAGAAGTTCCCTTGGGAGGAGGCAGCAACTCCCAAAGAATGGGCTTTGCCGGTTACGTAGGATAAGTATCTTCTGAGGATTAAACGAGAGGGAGGAAAAGCGAAAGACACTTTGCCTTGCTCCCTTTTGGCTGAAAGCCAGTCTCCCATCTCCTTGAAAGACTTCTTAGAAGACAAAGAAAGTACCATCTTGGGAAGTCTTGTTCTGTTGTCCAGTTGATTCCTCATTGAAGAGATCGAAGCAGGTGATGATGGGGCAGCTGGGGCGAAAAATGTGGGAAAATTCGCCATACGGTGCTGCAGCAAAGCAACATGATCTGAAGGAGGTATAGGTTCTTGGTCAACCTCTTCGTCTTCTGAGAAGACCGGGGCCCAGATATCATCCTGAGAAGTCTTGGGAGCGGAGGGAGCTTTCTTTAACAACTCCAAAATTTGGGCTGACTGCCACTTAATAGGAGCCAGAGTAGGGTCATCATGGTCCAAAGGCAAAGGAGATGATGCTGTAGGTCTAACTGGGGCCTAACCAGAGGAGATGAAGGAGACTGCAGTCTCTGAGCAGACAAAAGAGGCGATGGGCGCCTGGGAACGGGTGCTTGACGCTCGGAAGCGGGCGCCGGGTTCTCAGGAGCTGGCACCAGGCACTTGGGAACTGGTGCCAGGCACTCGAGAAGTGGCGCCAGACATTTGGGAACAGATGTCGAGCGCTTATGAGCTGTCACTGGGAGTTTGGAAACCAGGTGTGGGCACTCAGCCATTGAGTGCTCAGGTGGGAGTGCCTCCAGACTGTCCCATGTAGACAGAAGTGGATGCTGATGGACAGAGGCAGACAAAAGGGTCTACAGCGTAACTAAAAGAAGACTGGGGACTGCTAGTAGGTTTCTTATCCACTTAATAGGTGTGGATCTGGACGGTGACCAACATCCTTAGAAAGGAGCTCAAGCGGTCGGGAAGAGTCTAGGAACTGTTTGTGGTGCCTTCTGTCCAAGCCGTACTTGTCGGAAAAGCTTGAAGATAGATGATGAACATCCAAAGACACACCTTTCCCATGGCTGTCTGCCAACCCCTGGGACTGTGCAACAGGAGTGGCTGAGGAGGTGACTACCCATGGGCAAACCCGACCAGCCTCCCTTGGACTTTTGGTATGTCTTCTCCCAGGTCTAGGGGAGCAGGACAGGGACCTTGGTCTAGGAGAACCGGCAGGATGGATATCCATCTCCTTTACTGGCACTGCACTCTCACTCATCACTTATCCAAGAACACTTTATCCATTATCACTTTAAGTGACTCCTAACTCTACCACTGTACTTACTACAAGGTTAATTTTCTTATCAAACCTGGATTCGAGACTAGCGATGGCATTAGGGTCGGAAGCAAGGGAGCCAGGCAAGGGAGTAGGAGGGTAAGGAATAAGAGAAACAGTAGGGAGAGCAATAGGGCTAACCTATAAACTACACTTAGGCGTAGCTTCTACACTAAGAGAACGTCTCTCAGCTCAAGAAGCAGCTTTCCTCTTCCTATCTCTTTCTAATCTGTCTAAGTGAGACTTCGAAATTTTCCATTGTTTACTATCCCATAAGGAACATTCATTACAAGTTTTGTCAATGCTACACTCTTGCACACTACATTTTCGGCAGACTGAATGAGGATCATAAGCTTTTGTGATCCTAGTCTTACAGCCTTCACTGCAACAGCAAGGACAGTACTCAAACTGCTAGAATCTGACATAATTCAGAAAAATCTTGGGAACTATACATGATGTGATAATAAACTATCAATAGACTGCTGCACAACCAAAACAAAGTAATTGTACTTCACCAAAATTCGCAAAGACAATTGAAAAACAATCTAAAAAGCTGCTGCAAATGACACCGATGTGTTACCATAACCGGCAGAAACAAAGTGAGCTTACCGGCCATGTTGTTTTCCGTGTTCCCCGACAGTGGTGGGGTCTGTCACCTGCACAAAAACAGAAGAAGCGCTACCATGAATTTTCGAAAAGTTGCCATGCAAATTAGAAATGTTAGCCATGCAATTACTTGGGAAGTTACTATATGAAAATTTTATTTCTATCCGTTAATACAAACGTATAAATTAAAAAATAACTGTAGTTTTGGGTTTGTGAAGAAAACTGGTATCACTGTAGCCTATCTCAAAAGGTGAAAAAGCATAGAGTAAAGTTGCAAATGTACAACACACACAAGATATATACAGTACTATTGAGCAAGTAATCTGAAGGTAGAAAGAACAGCCATTTATAATTCAATTTGTTATGTTTTTGATATTTTGAGCAAATGCCGCATGAAAGTTAGGTTTTATTTGTAAGGCCTCATATATTTATAACAGTGATAAAATCCATGCAACTTGTTTTAGGTCATTTGTTCTCCCTTTACTAGAATACTACTCTCCAGTGTGGATGTCTGCTTCTGCCAGAGATTTCTCTCTTTTAGATAGAGTGATTCATTGTGGTAGGTTTCTGTTTCCTTATAGTAGTAGTTATGCTGTGGGCCATCGATGGATGGTCTCTTGTTTGTCACTTCTTCTCAGTTCCAGAGGTCCTTTATTCCTCACACCGTTGGACTGTGGAACAGCCTCCCCGTGCAATTGGAACTTCAGAAGTTCAAGCGAGGGTGCAATACATTACTACCATAATACAGTACTATTCTCCTTGCATTTTAATACATTTTTATCAATTTGTTAATTTATTATTATTTTTTCTTTTGTAATAAGTGGGGTCTCATCTTTCTGTATTTCCCTTTACCTCGTCTTACTTCTTCCTCATGGACACCATATTCTTTGGGAGCTTGAATTTCAAGTCAGCAGCCCCCTGTGGGCTTGTTCCATGTGAACAGGTTTCATCTTCTGCATATAATAATAATAATAATAATAATAATAATAATAATAATAATAATAATAATGTAACCTTGAAATTTAATGTATAAAAGATTTTAAATAATTTTTATGTTCCATGAATACAGGACAAACTCATAAATAGTACATTGGCTGAAATCATTATATCTGATGTGACAGTGACTTCCACAGGTTCAGATTAAACCTATTAATATAGTGATACAATACTTGATTGCCTGTGAGTTCCACCATTGTCCATTGTTGTCTGCAGTGAACCAGGAAGGTTGATCAGGTTTCAGTACCTCTTGGCATTTCACAAGGCATGGCCATGAACCTTACGTTATGTCTTCGTTCACCTGAGCTTGGTAGAGTTGCAATAAAAATTACAGCCGGACAAAGTTACCTCAGATTCATACTATCACAGCAGAGTTCAGAGACAATTACAACAGGACAAAGCTTAGTAAAATTATTAGTGCCCTACTAAAGACAAATTGCAGAAAGGAAGCATTTAATGGCCACAAATGGCAAAGACACTTAGTGACCATCCAGAGGAAGAGAGCTTTTTCCTTCTCTTGTCTCTTGACAATACTGTGAAGTACTTCATTCTCTTGTTTTGCTCCTTCACTTTTCCGTCTCACTATCCCATCTGACCAAGAGCCAATCTCACTGACCATGAAATGGAAGAGAATGGAGGCACTTGCAATGGCTTTTGTGACATGAAGGAGCAACCAGGTGTACACTCTGTTGATCTTAGACATTGTTGCTGAGCTAGAATTAACTGTGTTCATATTTACTGTACTGATTTAATTTCATGATGATGTTTAGATTGATTGGATTTGAGGAAAAATTTTATACCTCCCAGAGCCAAACTAGTCAGTGAGGAACCTAACAGCAATGACTTTTGGTATGAAAAACAAAAAGGAAAGTGAACCATATGGGGGAAAGCTCATTTTCAGGTGCTGTCAGGAATTAGCTAACCTAGGAAGTATTGTTAACAGGATAGCCCTGGGCATAAGTGAACAGAATAGTAAGGAGATTATTCGAATTAGCAGAAGCAGAGTAAATTAATCCGAGAACTTTTGTGCTAGAGCTCGTTCATTCTAGTCTTTGTCAGAGTTGAGGAAGAGTTAATTGGACTGACTGAAGTGTCCAGGTTTAGCACAACAGGGTAATATCTTTGGTGCCGTGTGGTTTAAGAGCTGGTGTAGCTGCCTGAGGGAACTTGTGATTTGTAGTGTTTGTAAGTTCTGTTTTCATTTCTCAGTTGCAAATCAGAGAAGCCAAAATCTAGTCTGGTTAAACTATTCAATGATATTGAAAAGTAATGCTGACTGAATGTTCAGATAAATGGATTCATTCTTGTAATGTACTGATCTTTGAATCTGCATGGTGGTTTACTCAGCTTAACTAGATTTGCTTAACATTACCCCAGCATGGTTAACTTGAATGGAGTCCCCTGGTAACTTCAAACGCGGTGGGCAATTACCTTTAACACAACACAAAACTTTGAAACGATAAAGGTGTCTATTCAAAAACAGCTAAACCACAGAAAAAAACATTAGCGTTGAACAGAAAAACAATAAAAAGTCCGTCTAATGGACCAAAACAGGGCAAACAGAAATAAATACAGAACACTGAACTAAGCCGAAAATATCAGTTAACAAACTAAAATGAATAATTTCGGCCCTTGTATGATTTCTGGAAACTTCCAGAAGTCAGACAGGCCACCTACCTTGACTATATGAACACCATCAGTCCACATGCCCAAATGCATATTACAGAATTAGCCAAGTTCTCCAGCCAGAAGCAGGGGCCTGAAAAGACACAAAAAAAGATTGCTATATTGGAAACAAATAAAATATAATTCTCATAAAATCATGTCATGTCAGACAAATGAGGGAAGAGGGTGAGGTGCTGTTGAAGTCCAAGGTGTGGGAAGTTCGTGCTTTTTGAGGGAAATGTAGTGAGGGTAATACACTTAAATTGGGTTAAAACCTATAAGCCTGGTCCTACATCCATTGCCAAAGGTTGTCTTCAATGCAATTAGACAACTCTAAAAGGATAACATAAGTTTTGAATAGTCACTGTTTATGACATGGGCAGAGAGCTACCACATGGCACTCAAATCAAGCTTGGTTACTGCCAGAAAAATGTGTTGATGGCACTGTCTTTCAGAGAAATGGAGTTATAGGGTATGAAGGGCTGGTCACACATCTCACCTTTTCATTTATTTTCAGTCCAGTATCTGAGGCGATCAAGAAGTATGATGTACACAAGTTGGTGAGACAAGAGAATGGTTGTACAGAACATTAAAGCAGGTCTTTTAAGCTAATGCATAAAGTACCAGGTGATCCCAATGAAATTCAGAGGGACCCTGCCTTTTGAGAAGTTCAACGTCAGAGGAAATGAAAGACCTTTTAAGAAGCTAAAGTCCGAAGGAAGTGAAAGGTCTGCCTTTTAAGAAGCTGAAGCCCGAAGGAAGTGGAAGGTCTACCTTTTAAGAAGCTGAAGCTCAAAGATAGTGAAAGGTCTGCCTTTTAAGAAGCTGAAGCCTTAAAAATGTGAAAGGTCTGCCTTTTAAGAAGCTGAAGCTTGAAGGAAGGGAAAGGTCTGCCTTTTAAGAAGCTGAAGCTTAAAGTAAGTGAAAGGTCTGCCTTTTAAGATGCTGAAGCTAAAAGGAAATGATAGATCTGCCTTTAAGAAGCTGAAACTCAAAGGAGTGAAAGGTCTGCCTTTTAAGAAGCAGAAGCTTGAAAAAAGTGAAAGGTCTGTCTTTTAAGAAGTTGAAGCTTGAAGTAAGTGAAAGGTCTGCCTTTTAAGAAGCTGAAGCTCAAAGGAAGTGAAAGGTCTGCCTTTTAAGAAGCTGAAGCTCAAAGAAAGTGAAAGGTATGCCTTTTGAAGCTGAAGCTAAACGGAAATGATAGGTCTGTAAGGTGTCAAAGAAACGAGCAGGTAAAAGTTACTGCTACTTTATTACAGATCCAGGCAGTTTATATAGCGGCCGACTGACGCCGGCCCGCGAGAGACAATGGAATTGACTGTGACCTGAGGTCGAAACAATAAACAATAATATGCAGTGAACGTGTACAAATTACAATACAAAACCTACAGAACTACAATATGGATACAGTCTTGATGCCTGTGAATGAAGAAACATGTGATACACCATGTGTGACATTTGTATAAATTATAAAGTAAAAATGATTAAAAATGCGTGACCTGGCACGTTTTAGGCGTGACTAATTGAGTTTGAAGAAAATGGGAAGTCACCAAAGAAAACATGCTCAGCGGAGAAATTAATGTAGCTACGCTGGCGCCGATGTGGTGACTTTACAAATACTCCCCAAGACGACGCGTCTGACTAATCCCTGTATCTGCTGGGACGCTGAAGGGTGCCGCGCTCAAAGATAACGGAGGGGTCTCCCCCGCCTGTGAGGCTGCTGGTTTCCTTCCTGGGGCGGCCAGAAATCCTGGAGCCAAGACTAAGTCGCCGTGTCAGTCCGCTAATGGCTCCGGGATACTCCGGGGTCACCACTGTAAGGTGTCAACGAAACGAGCAGGTAAAAGTTACTGCTACTTTATTACAGATCCAGGCAGTTTATATAGCGGCCGACTGACGCCAGCCCGCGAGAGACAATGGAATTGACTGTGACCTGAGGTCGAAACAATAAACAATAATATGCAGTGAACGCAAATTACAATACAAAACCTACAGAACTACAATATGGATACAGTCTTGATGCCTGTGAATGAAGAAACATGTGATACACAATGTGTGACATTTATAAATACGCATAAAGTAAAAATGATTAAAAATGCGTGAACGTTTTAGGCTGACTAATTGAGTTTGAAGAAAATGGGAAGTCACCAAAGAAAACATGCTCAGCGGAGACTTTTAATGGCGCCGCCGAAACACTCGCCGATGTGGTGACTTTACAGGTCTGCCTTTTAAGGGGCTAAACCTCAAAGGAAATGACACTCCTGCCTTTCAAGGAGCTTTTAAGGGCTAAACCTCTTAGAAGGTGGAAGGCCTGCCTTTTAAGGAGCTAAACCACAAAGGAGGTGACCCTGCCTTTTGAGAAATTAAACATCAAAGGAAATGAAAGGCCTCCCTTTTGAGGGATTAAACCTCGCAGGAAATGATGCCTATCTTTTGAGGGGTAAATCTCGAAGGAAATGATAAGCCTGCCTTTAGAGGGGTTAAACCTCACGGAAAATGACAGGCCTGCCTTTTGAGGGGTTAAATCTTACAGGAAATGACAGGCCTCCCTTTTGAGGGATTAACCCTCACAGGAAATAACAGGCCTGCCTTTTGAGGGGTTAAATCTCAAAGGAAATGACAGGCATGCCTTTTGAGGGGTTAAATCTCAAAGGAAATGATAGGCCTGCCTTTTGAGGGGTTAAACCTCAAAAGAAATGACAGGCATGCCTTTTGAGGAGTTAAGCCTCACAGGATATGACAGGCCTGCCTTTTGAGAGGTAAAATCTCAAAGGAAATGACAGGCCTGCCTTTTGAGGGGTTAAGCCTCACAGGAAATGACAGGCCTACCTTTTGAGGGGTTAGACCTCACAGGAAATGACAGGCCTGCCTTTTTAAGGAGTTAAACCTCGAAGGAAATGACAGGATTCCCTTTTAAGGAGCTGAATCTTGAAGGAAGTGATAGGTCTGCCTTTTAAAAGGCTAAACCTCTTAGAAGGTGGCAGGCCTGCCTTTTGATGGTCTGAAGTGCGTAAAAGTGATAAGGCTAACTTTTAAGGAGCTAAACCTCGAAGGAAGTGACGGGCCTGACTCCTAAGGAACTGAGCATCAAGAAAAGCGTTTGACCTACCTTTTAGGCATGAGTCAGGAAAAACAGAAGAAAGAGGCAGATTCCAAAGCCTGGTGTATCGTATGATTAAAAGACGGCTCTTTTAAGCGTACAAATACTTTTACTTTCCACCTTGTTTTAATGTTTTGATCTTTAATCGTGAACCACAGGTGAAAAATATGACAAATTTACATTAAAAATTGAGTCACGCAAAATCGATAGGTATCAGAAAGGATAAGTAGGCCTAAATAAAGGAATGAAGAAATGTGAAGGTATATCTACAAAGAAGCAGCAGTATAAAGTTTAGTATGAATGAAAGTTAGGTAAGAATGTCCTGAGGTGGTTTGATCATGTATGGGAACTGGAAGAGGGCAGACAGATGAAAATGGTGAAGTACTTAGAAGCTCTGGGAGAAGCCAACCTTTAGACCACTTCTGTGATGTGTGCACTGCCTGAAGTGGTTAAACTCTTCTCACTGCTTTTTGGAAGAGTGTTTATCTCAGTATAATTTAAAGCCATCGTGGCCCATCCTTGTAGGGGGGCAGTACCGTCAGTGCACCTCACGTGGTGCATTGTAAGCATTGCCTTAGGTTCTTTGCAGCGTCCCTTCAGCCCCTAGTTGCAACCACTTTCACTCTACCTCCATTCATGTTCTCTTTCTTTCATCTGACTTTCCACCCTCTCCTAACAATTGTTTCACAGTGCAACTGTGAGGCTTTCCTCCTGTTGCACCATTCAAACCTTCTTATGGTCAATATCCTTTTCAGCGCTGAATGACCTCATAGGTCCTATAGCGCTTGGCCTTTGGCCTAAATTCTATGTTCTAATCTATTCTATTTAAAAGTTAAGGAAGTCTCTCTGTCACTGTCAAGGAAACTCACTGATACTCACAGACTTTTTCCTTGTAGAGACTTGTCTGCAAAAATTCATGATTATAAAGTAATAACAGTACTTGGGAATGTGCTATCAAAAATAGCCTACCGTGCAACAAGCAAACGCCGAGTCCAGGGAGGAAAAATGAGTTTAGATGCAAAGCAGCTGTAGAGTATGACGCAAGACAAACTGCGTCTTTGCTGCATGCCCGAGAGCAGACACACGCACACACTCACACATACGAATGAATTTCTGGAGAGAAATACGTAAGAAAGGGATTCAAAGGCTGATGACGCAATAGCGCATATCCTCGAAAGTACTACTGCAGTGCAGAAATGCATGTTTCCTGTACAGTTTGTGCGTTGTGGTTGCTAAAATACTGGCTTATATACCCAGTTCCGTTATTCGGTGCTTCCGTCATATTGTAAAAAAAAAAAAAATCCCAAATACCAAATCATTTTCTACCGAAATATTTTCCTTCGTTGCAGGATGAGCATGAGAGAACGGGAAACGTGCAGCATGAAAACATTTCTGAAAAGGAAATGGCACGAAAATAGATCCGGAATCACTTCCTTAAAATACGTTAAAAAAAAAAGAAGAAAGGCGTCGTTTTATCGGCATTCGGATGATCGAATAATTGGTATCTGTCTCAAGGAAACGTTTAGTGGTGTCATGTCCCACCCGAACGCGGCTGCACTTGTCGAGCGTCTGACGTCAATAATACGTTCATTTCGTTTCCTATGCCCTCAACGGTCTGTATAAAGACTCATGCGCGACTTGCAGCAGTTCAGTTGCAAGTCAGCCTGCAGAAGGACAGAACGAGGGTGACCTTCCTGAGGAAACAGACAGTGAGAATTCACGAAGCCTTGATCAGTGCTCTGGATCGAAAGTAAAATGGCCTATTCGGTGATGGCGTCTTGTATGCTGTTAACAGTCATGTTGTCAACAGCAGACATGTCTTCTGGACTTCCATCTCACTTTAAGGACACCGAACATCACCTTCGACAGCAAGCACTCGACCTCGAAGCGGTAGGATGCCAACCCCTACTGCAGCCTGTGTACCTGAAGAGTACCTTGGACGAAGAAGACGCCCTTGGAGATGAGTCCTTTTACCCTCAAGTGGTGGCCGTTAGGAGATGCTTGGAAAAATGCAGCTTCTGCGGGAGTTTCCCGAAGGGCACACCAAACGGGCGTTGCGTTCCTGTAGCAGAGGAGGCGAAGGAGTTCCTGGTGTTCTTCCAAGACAAGAGCGGCAAGAAACAGTTCAGAACGATCGCGACAGTGGAACACAGAAGCTGCGCTTGCACGTCACTGAGGAGAAAACCCAAGTAATGAGACTCAAGACGAGAATGTCATTCGCTCTCGAGTTTCACGTCGAAACACTCCAGTGGCTGTGATATCAACTATTTATATATATATTTTTTTCAACTATTTATTCAATAAAACAAAGTTCACCACATGTGTTTCATTTTCGAACACGAAGAACCCTCACATCTGGGGTCGTTGGTTAGTTTTTTTAGATTAAGGTGGCCATGTGCCAGCATGGGCACTTGCCCCGAGGCGAACCCAAAGGAGTGGAAGGGAATAAGAGGAAGAACGGGTGTGAAAGATAACAAGGGCCATCTTGAGAGAAAAAAAAGTAGGAAAAGAAATTTGTTAGTAGCATTTTTATTAATAATTTTAAATATCATAACCCACCAGAAAAACCTGATATTTTGAAAGAGTCGATTCTTCCCTCTGAATTTGTATTCGTTTTGAGACACAAGAAAGCTTTAGAGGAGTTATCTAAGAATAATGACATCAAAATAATGAAAGCAGACAAAGGTGCCTCCACTGCTGTCATGGATAAAATTGATTAGGCTATAATATTAAATTTCTTTGTAACATTTTTCCATTCTTTTTCCAAACGGGGCTGCTTTCCCTATGGTGACACTTGGAGTTATAGCTTAGCTAATAATAATAATAATAATAATAATAATAATAATAATAATAATAATAATAATAATAATAATAATAATATCATCTCGGAAGAAGACCCTCTCTCCAACAAAATTCACTGAACAGTATGGACATCTGGATGCCGTTTAATTTGAATTGTACTTTATCAATCTCTCGAATGAGTTTCTTTGCAGCTGCAAGTAAGTCACACAGAAGCCGTCCAAAGTATATTTATTCCTTGACGTTTCAGCCAGAGCTTTCTACCGTACTCGAAAGGCCAATGAAGCCAGGGGTACATCTATGCCATAAAATTTTATACTGGCAAGCGGCTTAAAGAAATATGGCATAAATGTAACCCCGGCTTCATTCGCCTTTCGGGTATGGAAAAAAAATCTACGGTACCGAAACGTCAAGGAATAAACGAATTTTGGATAGCTTCTGTTTGGAATAGAAGAGAATTTAGGTCAAAGACCAAGCGCTGGGACCTATGAGGTCATTCAGCACTGAAAAGGAAACTGACAGTATAGAGGTTTGAAAAGTGTAACTGGAGGAAAATTCCCAGTTGCACTAGGAATCAATTGCTTGGAGGGTGGAAAGTAAGATGGAAGAAAGAGAATATGAACAGAGGTACAAAAGAGGAATGAAAGGGGTTTCAGCTAGGGGCCGAAGGGACGTTGCAAAGAACCTTAAGTAATGCCCACAGTGCACGGCATGAGGTGCACTGACGGCACTACCCACCCATGAAGAAGACTCCCCTTAAAATTTAGAAGATTATCAGGCAGTATTGAGAAGTTGATAAACGGAAGATGTACAAGGAATATAGAAAATTTTCTTGTTTGATGAAATAAAATCCTTCTCTTTCTCACTAGTTAATGATATTAATATGAAAGTCACGAATTCAGCACACTTCAAATGTATGACAGGGTCATACTGAAATTAGCTGTTATTTACTGAAATGATCATTTCTGTAATCCCTAACAGACATATGATGTTTTAGCATGGAGACAACAGCTGTTACTGACTGAACTTATTTTTGTGATCCATACGAGCATATAATAATAATAATAATAATAATAATAATAATAATAATAATAATAATAATAATAATAATAATAATAATAATTTATTATTATTATTATTATTATTACTATTATTATTATACTTTGGCCTCAAAGATCTGAATCTCTATGGCTAAGCTTTGAAATCTTTATGGCTAAGTGCCGAAAAAGTGAATGTTGAATTCCCACCTTCAAAAACAAATTCTGACTAACCATCACATTTAACCCGTTATAGAGTCTCGAATTTCGAATCGTTTAATCTCAACAATATCTCACAACACTTGGAAGGAAAGACACACATCGCTCGCCCTCATAGCTAATGAATGAGCCTTCCTGGAAAAGGACAACTAGTGAACGGGTCTTCTTCTTGGAAAAGGACTACTAATGAACGAGCTTTCTTCTTGTAAAAGGACAAATCATGAACGAGCTTTCTTCTTGGAAAAGGACAATTATGAACAAGCTTTCTTCTTGTAAAAAGACAACTAATGAAGTTGTCTTCTTGGAAAAGGACAACTAATGAACGAGCTTTCTTCTTGGAAAAGGACAACTAATGAACGAGCTTTCTTCTTGTAAAAGGACAACAAATGAACGAGCTTTCTTCTTGGAAAAGGACAACTAGTGAACGAGCCTTCTCCTTGAAAAAGGACAATTAGTGAACGAGCCTTCTTCTTGGAAGGGGACAACTAATGAACGAGCCTTCTTGGAAAAGGACAACTAATGAACGAGCCTTCTTCTGGGACAACTAATGAACGAGCCTTCTTGCAGAAGGACAACTAATGAACGAGCCTTCTTCTTGGAAAAGGACAACTAATGAACGAGCCTTCCTCTTGGAAAAGGACAACTAATGAACGAGCCTTCTTCTGGGAAAAGGACAACTAATATACGAGCCTTCTTCTTGGAAAAGGACAACTAATGAACGAGCCTTCTTCTGGGAAAAGGACAATTAATGAACGAGCCTTCTGGGAAAAGACAACTAATGAACGAGCCTTCTTACTGGAAAAAGACAACTAATGAATGAGCTTTCTTCTTGTAAAAGGACAACAAATGAACGAGCTTTCTTCTTGGAAAAGGACAACTAGTGAACGAGCCTTCTCCTTGAAAAAGGATAATTAGTGAACGAGCCTTCTTCTTGGAAAGGGATAACTAATGAACGAGCCTTCTTGGAAAAGGACAAATAATGAACGAGCCTTCTTCTGGGAAAAGGACAACTAATGAACGAGCCTTCTTGTAGAAGGGCAACTAGTGAACGAGCCTTCTTGTAAAAGGACAACTAATGAACGAGCCTTCTTCTTGGAAAAGGACAACTAATGAACGAGCCTTCCTCTTGGAAAAGGACAACTAATGACAGAGCCTTCATCCGGGAAAAGGACAACTAATATACGAGCCTTCTTCTTGGAAAAGGACAACTAATGAACGAGCCTTCTTCTGGGAAAAGGACAATTAATGAACGAGCCTTCTGGGAAAAGACAACTAATGAACGAGCCTTCTTACTGGAAAAAGACAACTAATGAACGAGCCTGCTTCTGGGAAAAGGACAACTAATGAACGAGTCGTCTTGGAAAAGGACAACCAATGAACGATCCTACTTCTTGAAAAAGGGCAATTACAATTAATGAACGAGCCTTCTTGGAAAAGGACAATTAATGAACGAGCCTTCTTGAAAAAGGACAACTACTGAACGAGCCTTCTTGGAAAAGGACAACTAATGAACGAGCCTTCTTGGAAAAGGACAACTGATGAACGAGTCCTCTTCTTGGAAAAGAACAACTAATGAAGGAGCCTTCTTGGAAAATGACAATTAATGAACGAGACTTCTTGGAAAAGGACAACGAATGAACGAGCCTTCCTCTTGGAAAAGGACAACGAATGGATGAGCCTTCCTCTTGGAAAAGGACAACTAATGAGCGAGTCTCCTCTATTGAAAAAGGTCAACTAATGAACAAGCCTTCTTCTTGGAAAAGGACAACTAATGAATGAGACTTCTTGGAAAAGAAAAACTAATGAACGAGCCTTCTTTTTCCCAAAAGGAGAACTATTGAACAAGCCTTCTTGGAAAAGGACTACTAATAAACGAACCTTCTTCTTGGAAAAGGATAACTAATGAACGAGCCTTCTGGGAAAAAGATAACTAATGAATGAGCCTTCTTGTTGTAAAAGGACATCTAATGAATGAGCCTTCTGGAATAAGGACAACTAATAAACGAGCCTTCTTCTTGGAAAAGGACAACTAATGAACGAGCCTTCTTCTTGGAAAAGGACAACTAATGAACGAGCCTTCTTCTGGGATAAGGACAACTAATGAACGAGCCTTCTTCTGGGATAAGGACAACTAATGAACGAGCCTTCTTCTTCCCAAAAGGAGAACTACTACTGAACAAGCCTTCTTCTTGGAAAAGGACAACTAATGAACGAGCCTTCTTCTGGGATAAGGACAACTAATGAACGAGCCTTCTTCTGGGATAAGGACAACTAATGAACGAGCCTTCTTCTTCCCAAAAGGAGAACTACTGAACAAGCCTTCTTGGAAAAGGACAACTAATAAACGAACCTTCTTCTTGGAAAAGGATAACTAATGAACGAGCCTTCTGGGAAAAAGACAACTAATGAATGAGACTTCTTGTTGTAAAAGGACAACTAATGAATGAGCCTTCTGGAATAAGGACAACTAATAAACGAGCCTTCTTCTTGGAAAAGGACAACTAATGAACGAGCCTTATTCTTGGAAAAGGACAACTAATGAACGAGCCTTTTTCTGGGATAAGGACAACTAATAAACGAACCTTCTTCTTGGAAAAGGATAACTAATGAACGAGCCTTCTGGGAAAAAGACAACTAATGAATGAGCCTTCTTGTTGTAAAAGGACAACTAATAAACGAGCCTTCTTCTTGGAAAAGGACAACTAATGAACGAGCCTTATTCTCGGAAGAGGACAACTGATGAACGAGCCTTTTTCTGGGATAAGGACAACTAATGAACGAGCCTTCTTCTTCCCAAAAGGAGAACTACTGAACAACCCTTCTTGGAAAAGGACAACTAATAAACGAACCTTCTTCTTGGAAAAGGATAACTAATGAACGAGCCTTCTGGGAAAAAGACAACTAATGAATGAGCCTTCTTGTTGTAAAAGGACAACTAATGAATGAGCCTTCTGGAATAAGGACAACTAATAAACGAGCCTTCTTCTTGGAAAAGGACAACTAATGAACGAGCCTTACTCTTGGAAAAGGACAACTAATGAACGAGCCTTCTTCTGGGATAAGGACAACTAATGAACGAGCCTTCTTCTGGGATAAGGACAACTAATGAATGAGCCTTCTTCTTCCCAAAAGGAGAACTACTGAACAAGCCTTCTTCTTGGAAAAGGACAACTAATGAACGAGCCTTCTTCTGGGATAAGGACAACTAATGAACGAGCCTTCTTCTGGGATAAGGACAACTAATGAACGAGCCTTCTTCTTCCCAAAAGGAGAACTACTGAACAAGCCTTCTTGGAAAAGGACAACTAATAAACGAACCTTCTTCTTGGAAAAGGATAACTAATGAACGAGCCTTCTGGGAAAAAGACAACTAATGAATGAGCCTTCTTGTTGTAAAAGGACAACTAATGAATGCGCCTTCTGGAATAAGGACAACTAATAAACGAGCCTTCTTCTTGGAAAAGGACAACTAATGAACGAGCCTTATTCTTGGAAAAGGACAACTAATGAACGAGCCTTTTTCTGGGATAAGGACAACTAATAAACGAACCTTCTTGGAAAAGGACAACTAATAAACGAACCTTCTTCTTGGAAAAGGATAACTAATGAACGAGCAACTAATGAATGAGCTTCTTGGAAAAAAGACAACTAATGAATGAGCCTTCTTGTTGTAAAAGGACAACTAATGAATGAGCCTTCTGGAATAAGGACAACTAATAAACGAGCCTTCTTCTTGGAAAAGGACAACTAATGAACGAGCCTTATTCTTGGAAAAGGACAACTAATGAACGAGCCTTTTTCTGGGATAAGGACAACTAATGAACGAGCCTTCTTCTTCCCAAAAGAAGAACTACTGAACAAGCCTTCTTGGAAAAGGACAACTAATAAACGAACCTTCTTCTTGGAAAAGGATAACTAATGAACGAGCCTCCTGTTAAAAAGACAACTAATGAATGAGCCTTCTTGTTGTAAAAGGACAACTAATGAATGAGCCTTCTGGAATAAGGACAACTAATAAACGAGCCTTCTTGGAAAAGGACAACTAATGAACGAGCCTTACTCTTGGAAAAGGACAACTAATGAACGAGCCTTCTTCTGGGATAAGGACAACTAATGAACGAGCCTTCTTCTGGGAAAAGGACAACTAATGAACGAGCCTCCTTCTTGGAAAAGGACAACTAATGAACGAGCCTTCTTCTGGGAAAAGGACACCTAATGAACGAGCCTTCTTCTGGGAAAAGGAGAACTAATGAACGAGCCTTCTTTTGGGAAAAGGACAACTAATGAACGAGCTTTCTTTTGGGAAAAGGACAACTAAAGAACGAGCTTTCTTTTGGGAAAAGGACAACTAATGAACGAGCTTTCTTTTGGGAAAAGGACAACTAAAGAACGAGCTTTCTTTTGGGAAAAGGACAACTAATGAACGAACCTTCTTCTTGGAAAAGGACAACTAATGAACGAGCATTCTTCTGGGAAAAGGACAACAAATGAACGAGCCTTCTTGTTGGAAAAGGACGACTAATGAATGAACCATCTTCTTGGAAAAGGATAAAAAATGAAGAGCCATCTTCTTGGAAAAGGACAACTAATGAACGAGCCTTCTTGGAAAAGGACAAGACCAAGCATGAGACTGAACAGTCAGTAAGAAGAATGCCACCCTACTCGACTTGTCCCAAAGGTTGTTCGACGCCGTAATACACAGGAACAGAACAGAATGCAGAACTGTGGCCATAAGCCAGGCGCTGGGATCTATGATAAGTCATTCAGCAATGAAAGGAAACATGGGGTACACTGACGGCACCAACCTCCTACGTACACCCAAGGAGATTCGCTCTGGATCTGGCGGCTCCCAGGCGTGCAAGCTCCCAGAGGCCGATGTAATGTCGACCGAAACTCGTAAAACCAGAAGATACCGATATGACGAACGAGGCCACTTCGTGGAAATGGAACTGCTCGGGAAACTGAGCTGTCCAAGTGTCTGTCCAATGACATTGGGATGAGAGAGAGAGAGAGAGAGAGAGAGAGAGAGAGAGAGAGAGAGAGAGAGAGAGAGAGTCACGTACTAAGATAAGTTGATTATACACACACAGAAACACACACACACGTGTATATGTATATATTATATATTTGTGTATAATCAACTTATTACGTGGTCTCTCTTTGTAGTGTGTGTGTGTGTATGTGTATATATATATATATATATATATATATATATATATATATATATATATATATATATATATATATATAGAGAGAGAGAGAGAGAGAGAGAGAGAGAGAGAGAGAGAGAGAGAGAGAGAGAGAGAGAGAGAGAGATAACGCACGCCACAAAATTAGGCAAGTTGATATGTTTGTGTGTGTGTGTATTATTAACAAAAATATTATTAACAATAACAATTACGGATGCAGATATATAAATTCCAAAAAACACAGCTGCACAGTCTTGTTCCTCAGGAACTTTTAGGCAAGCAATAAAGCTCCTCTCTTTCTTGGAAGTAGTCAAGGGAACAACTTGGACAAACAAAACTTAAAGACTTTTATCAAGAAATAACTGTCAGTTACGAAAGCTTATTTACGATCTACCGAGAACAGAAAAGAGCTTCGGCCAAGATTGTTTTGTGACCAAAAGCAGTTAAGTGCTTTTCCGCCATGGCCCACTCTTGACCTTGGGATACTTTATCTTTTAGTTTAACCCTTTTTTTAACGGAAAGGCCAACGAAGAAACTTCTTTGCCTACTTTCTTTTTAGTTTTCTATAAAAGAAAACTATTGAGATGGCTGTCCGCCCTCAGACCTTAAAAACTATTGAGGCTAGAGGGATGCAAAATGTTATGTTGACCATCCACCCTCCAATCATCAAACATACCAAATTGCAGCCCTCTAGCCTTAGTGGTTTTTATTTTATTTAAGGTTAAAGTTAGCCATGATCGTGCATCTGACAACACTATAAGACAGGCCACCACCGGGCCAGGGCTGAAAGTTTCATGGGCCGCGGCTCATACAGCATTATACCGTGACCATTGAAAGATATATCTATTTTCAGTGGCCTTGATTATAAGCTGTACAGAAAACTCGATTGCGCCGAAGAAACTTGGGCGCATTTCTTCCTTGTTTTTTCTCGAGATTGCTGTGATTTGAAGTGGAAAAGGAGCTGTTTATTCATTAATTCATTTAGACATTAACAATGCTCTAAGGCAGACACAACCACAAAAAAATAACACAGATGTGTCTTTTCCGTTTTTTCAGCAGAACCGAGAGGTCCACACTAGGCCCCTTACTCCTCTTGTTATCTTTCACACCCTTTCTTCCTCTTATTCCCTTCCAATCCTTTGGGCTCGCCTCGGGGCAAGTGCCCATGCTGGCACATGGCCACCTTAATCTAAAAACCTAACCAACGACCCCAGATGCGAGGGTTCTTCATGTTCGAAAATGAAACACAGGTGGTGAACTTTGTTTTATTGAATAAATAGTTGAAAAAAATATATATATATAAATAGTTGATATCACAGCCACTGGAGTGTTTCGACGGGAAACTCGAGAGCGAATGACATTCTCGTCTTGAGTCTCATTACTTGGGTTTTCTCCTCAGTGACGTGCAAGCGCAGCTTCTGTGTTCCACTGTCGCGATCTTTCTGAACTGTGTCTTGCCGCTCTGGTCTTGGAAGAACACCAGGAACTCCTTCGCCGCAATGTCCTCTGCTACAGGAACGCAACGCCCCTTTGGTATGCCCGTCTGGAAACTCCCGCAGAAGCTGCATTTTTCCACGCATCTCCTAACGGCCACCACTTGAGGGTAAAAGGACTCATCTCCAAGGGCGTCTTCTTCGTCCAAGATACTATTCAGGTACACAGGCTGCAGTAGGGGTTGGCATCCTACCGCTTCGAGGTCGAGTGCTTGCTGTCGAAGGTGACGTTCCGTGTCCTTAAAGTGAGATGGAAGTCCGAAAGACATGTCTGCTGTTGACAACATGACTGTTAACAGCACACAAGACGCCATCACCGAATAGGCCATTTTACTGTCGATTCAGCGCACTGATCAAGGCTTCGTGAATTCTCACTGGTCTGCTTCCTCAGGAAGGTCACCCTCGTTCTGTCCTTCTGCAGGCTGACTTGCAACTGAACTGCTGCAGGTCGCGCATGAGTCTTTATACAGACCGCTGAGGGCATAGGGGAGGAAATGAACGTATTACTGACGTCAGACGCTCGACAGATGCAGCCGCATTCGCGCGGGGGACATGGCCCGGATAAACGTTTACTGGAAATGGCTACGAAATATTCGATCATTCGAATGCCGATAAAACGACGCCTTTTTTTTTTTTAAATCTTATTTTAAGGAAGTGATTCCGGAGCTATTTTCGTGCCATTTCCTTCTTTGAGATGCTTCACGCTCCCCGTTTCCTCTGCTCATCTTGCAACGGAAGGAAAATGATTCGGTAGAAAATGTTTTAGTATTTGCACATTTTTTTTTTTTTTATCTTTCGCAGATAGTGACCCCCAAAGGTTTTCGGGGTCGTTATCTAGGACTAAAATTTCTTTGGGATTATTCTCTTTATGCTATTTACAGTCTTTCGTTCATGTTTTTACGGTCTTCCCAACGGGTTTGAACTAAACACGCCACAAAGGTGGATATATACCGGGTTAAAACCCTTCGGGGTCACTGTCTATAGGAAAGATCTCCCCCCCCCTTTTTTTTTGCAATCTGACGGAAGAAGCGAATAACGGAATATTACGAATATAATATCCAGTATTTCAGTAACCAGCGTCTAGATAATTACATCACTGACTTACGTAAATTTAGCTGTTTTTTGGACGCTAGAACTGGGAGAACGTTTTTTTTTATCTAAATAAGGCAACACCGAATATTTTGAGAGGATACGTTTTCTACCGCAACGCACAAAATGTACAAGAAATGTGCGTTCCGTTCTAGCACTGAAGTAGGACTTTCAAGGATATACGCTCTTGCGTCATCAGCCATTGAATCCCGTTTTCTATACGGCATACGTTTGTAGGCTAGCTCTTACGTGGTTCGCTCGAGAAATTCATTCGTATGAGTATGCGCGCGCGTGTGTGTGTGCGCGCGTGTGTCTGGGCTCGGTCATGCAGCAACAACGTGGTCTGTCTTGTGTTATACTCGACAACTGCTTTGCTTGGGAATGCACAGGGCCGGCTCGTCCTTAAGGCGAAACTAGGCAGTCGCCTAGGGCGCAAGAATGAAGGGGGCGCAAGAACTGGGAACTAAATAAATAAATAAACAAATAAATATATATGCAAAGCAATTATATATATACAGAACAATTATAACAATTATACATAAAAAAAAGCACTACGAGATGGAGAAAGCAAGGACATAGACGCCACTGACTTGTGTCATGAACTTCAGGCAGTTGCACGCCGCCTTCAGCCTGACACTGTCATTCCCCTGGATGTTTTAAAGTTCATTTGTGAACAAGGGCTGGTTCACAGTGTACCCAACACATTTGTTGCCTTGCGCATTCTGCTAACTTTGCCTGTTACTGTGGCGAGCGGTGAGAGGAGCTTCTCAAAATTAAAATTAATTAAGACGTATTTGCGGTCTACAATGACAGAAGAAAGACTTGTAGGTCTAGCTATGGTCTCTATTGAGAACGAGATCGCACAGAAAGTTGATCTAAAGAATCTAGTGGCTGATTTTGCCAAGAAAAAGGCACGGAAAGCACATTTTTAGTTATCTGTAGTTGTAGCCAACAATCTAGAAAGACTCAGTGCTCACTAAAATTGAATTTCTCATTTCTGCAATTGACAGATATTGATAAATTTTAGTATAAAGTTACAATTACATTATAATTGAAAGTTGTAATTGTAAACAGTTCTAATAATATAAAATTTAAACAATTGTTTCTGAGTTATCTTCAACTTGAGTTATTAATCATTCTCACTACTTTGATTTCTAGTCTTTTTGTTAATAATTCAGTTCGTAGTTATGAAGAGAATATCACTTAACTGAGATTAATATTAGGCGTTTTCTACGTACATAGCTTTCAGTTCCTTTCAGTACATTGAATTCTAGTCTTTTTCTTTAATAGTTTAGTTAGGGATTTTAGTTACTTAAGATTTGTTCTATTAATGAATGAAAAAATGTTGTAGAGGCCATGTTTTATTTTTTCCCCTTTTTCAGCTAAGGATATACACTCAAATGGAAGGAAAATGAGTCAGATTTTCTTCACCACTTACATTTTCTTATCCCTGATTGAAGTTTTAAAGAAATAACTCAAAACATTAATTTTCATATGTTTATAATTGATTGTTATATACTCAATCATAATTTCACTATCAGATGCATTTCCTTATTAAATAAACAATTTTTAAATAGATTATAAGCAAAATCATTGTTTTGCTTTATTTAATGCCATTTTGAATATAATGTTATGAATACATTAATTGTCTAATATATCTTTATAGGCATCAAAATTGCCCTTGCAATGGTTACATATTAAAAAATAATGATGGAATTGTTGTAAATTTCAACCTAGATTTAATATATATATATATATATATATATATATATATATATATATATATATATATATATATATATATATATATATATATATATATGTATGTGTGTGTGTTTTGTGTGTGCATAATGCATTTCAACTTAATATTTGGTAGCTGGATTTACAATTAAACTATCCTGAAAATGTCACCCAATGGGAGTTACTGACTACTGCTCACCCCAGATCTCCTAGCTGGTGGACCTGGGGCGCAAATTAAAATATTAGCCTAGGGCGCAGGAAACCGTAGAGCCGCCCCTGGGAATGCATGTGTTTTCCTCCTTTCGTTCAGCGTTTGCTTGCTGCGCTGTATTTCTGACGAACATTCCCAAGTATTTTTTACATTACAATTATGAATTATTGCAGACAAGTCTCTAAGCAAAAACTGTAGATGTGTGTCATTGAGTTCCCTTGACAGAGGGACTTCTTAGACATTTGAATAGGGTAGAATATAGAGTTTAGGCCAAAGGCCAAGCACTGGGAACTATGAGGTCATTCCGTGTTGAAAAGGATATTGACAGTATGAAGGTTTGAATGGTGCAACAGGAGGAAAACCTCGCAGCTGCACTATGAATCATCTGTTAGGAGAGGGTGGAAAGTCAGATGAAAGAAAGAGAACATGAATGGAGGTACAGTAAAAGGAGAGAAAGTGGTTGCAACTAGGGGCTGACGGGACGCTGCAAAGAACCTAAGGTATTGCCTACAGTGCACCACGTGAGGTGCACTGACGGCACTAGCCCCCCTACAGGGATGGCTCATGATGGCTTTAAATTATACTGAGATAAACACTCTTCCAAAGTTTAGCAGTGAGAAGAGTTTAATCACTTCAGGCAGTGTACACATCACAGAAGTGGTCTAAAGGTTGGCTTCTCCCAGAGCTTCTAAGTACTTCACCATTTTCAGCTGTCTGACCTCTTCCAATTCCCATATATGATCAAACCACCTCAGGGCATTCTTACCTTTCATTGATATTAAACTTTATACTGCTGCTTCTTTGTAGATTTACCTTCTAATTTATTCATTCCTTTATTTACTTATCCTTTATTATACCTATCCATTTTACGTGACTCAATTTTTAACGTAAATTTGTCTTATTTTTCACCTCTGGTTCACGATTAAAGATCAAAACATTAAAACATGGTAGAAAGTAAAAGTATTTGTACACTTAAAAGAACGGTCTTTTAATCATACGATACGCCAGGCTTTGGAATCTGCCTCTTTCTTCTGTTTTTCCTGACTCATGCCTAAAAGGTAGGTCTAACGCTTTCCTTGACGCTCGGTTCCTTAAAAGGCAGGCCTGTCACTTCCTTTGAGGTTTAACTCCTTAAAAGGTAGGCCTGTCATTTCCTGTGAGGTCTAACCCTTCCAAAGGCAGGCCTGTCATTTCCTTCCAGATTTAACCTCTCAAAAGGCAGGCCTGTCATCCCCTGTGAAGTTTAACCCCTCAAAAGGCAGGCCTGTCATTTCCTGTAAGATTTAACCCATTAAAAGGCAGGCCTGTCATTTCCTGTGAGATTTAACCCCTCAAAAGGCAGGCCGGTCATTTCCTGTAAGATTTAACCGTTTAAAAGGCAGGCCTATCATTTCCTGTGAGATCTGGCCCTTCAAAAGGAAGGCCTGTCATTTCCTTCGAGATTTAACCCCTCAAAAGGCAGGCCTGTCATTTCCTGTGAGGTTTGACCCTTCAAAAGGAAGGCCTGTCATTTCCTTCCAGATTTAACTCCTCAAAAGGCAGGCCTGCCATTTCCTGTGAGGTTTAACCCCTCAAAAGGCAAGCCTGTCAATTCCAGTGAGGTTTGACCCCTCAAAAGGAAGTCCTGTCCTTTCCTTCCAGATTTAACCCTCAAAAGGCAGACGTCATTTCCTGCGAGGTTTATCCTCAAAAAGCAGGCCTTTCATTTCCTTTAACGTTTAACTTCTCAAAAGGAAGGGTCATCTCCTTTGTGGTTTAGCTCCTTAAAAGGCAGGCCTTCCACCTTCTGAGAGGTTTAGCTCCTTAAAAGGCAGTCTTATCACTTTCTATCAGCTTCAGGCCCTCAAAAGGCAGGCCTGCCACCTTCTAGGATGTTTATCCTCTTAAAAGGCATTCCTATCACCTCCTTCGAGCTTCAGCTTCTTAAAAGGCAGGCCTGTTATTTCCTTTGAAGTTTAATGCCTTAAAAGACAAGCCTATCATTTCCTTTGAGGTTTAACCCCTCAAAAGGCAATGTCACTTCCTTCGAGATTCAGCTTCTTAAAAGGCAGGTTTGTCATTTCCTTTGAGATCTAGTCCCATACAAGGCAGACCTATCACTTCCCTCGAGCTTCAGCCCCTTAAAAGGCAGGCCTACCGCTTCCTTCGAGCTTCAGCCCCTTAAAAGGCAGGCCTACCGTGTCCTTGGAGGCTTGGTAAATATGTCCTCCCAAAACGCTTCTTTCTCTGACCTTATCTTCTGCCTGGAAAAGATTTCGACACTGGATGAGAACGTCAACAGAGCGACAGCAGTGAGGAACCAGAATCAGGAATTCTCAGGGATATCATTTTATCCGCACAAAACTCTCTCGTGTGCCTCCCTTCGTCTGCAATGGCGTCGTCTCAGATGGCAAACTTTTGTCTAGTGCTCGGTATCTCTCTCTCTCTCTCCTTTGTTTTCTCAGTCATGTTAAAAACGGTGTACGTACGACGGACTTCCCAGAATGTGGCATTGCTTGCGTTTAGATTCAGGTTTACATGGTGTAACCGGTATGTGTGTGCTTGCAAAGTGTTGATGTTTTTACAATAGTTATGTGAAAGCCTCACATGCATGATATATATATATATATATATATATATATATATATATATATATATATATATATATATATATATATATATATATATATATATATATCCTTAGCAAATGGTAGCTCTAGACCCTAGAGAAACAACATCAAACCATAAGTGCCGCATTCGAACTTGGTGAATCGGAGTGAACACCCTTGTCCCAACACCCGCCCCCTCCATCCCCGCCCAAATTTCAACCATGCTTTTTTGTGACTGTGCGGGGACCATCCCCTGTATTGAAAATGAAAAAGAGAATTAATTACAAATATGCTAATATCCCAGAGGATGTGGTGCAATTGGAAATTCAAAAGTTCAAGCGAAGATGCAATGCATTACTGCCCTCATACTATTCTCCTTGCATTTTAATACATTTTTATCTATTTATTAATGTATTTTTTCTTGTTTAATAAGCGAGATCTCTTCTTTCTGTATTTCCCTTTACCTCCTCTTACTTCTTACTAATGACCACCATAATATTCTTTGGAAGCTTGAATTTCAAGTCAGTGGCCCCTTTGGTGGACTTGTTCCATATGAATAGGGTTCATCTTAATAATAATAATAATAATAATAATAATAATAATAATAATAATAATAATAATAATAATAATAATAATAAAAACATAAATTCCAAATAAAAAAAGTTTCCATAAATGCAAAGTCCATTTCGAAAAAACCGAACTGATAAGAATACAACAACAAACAAACGTACACATAAAAAACGCCAAACCACTAACACGCACAAACAAAGCAATGATATACGAGGCGCCGTAATGCCCAGATACTTCTGAGCTTCAGATAATGATACCCTTTGTTCTCCTTTGCATTTGTAAAAGCTTTGCAACAGAGGGGCATATTTCAATCGACGGATGAAACCTGATTTGAAGCACTGGCTGTTATTTTCTTAAAGCCGATTAATCTCTAGTCATTAAGCCGTTGACATTAAATTTTTCTACACTGATTCTGCTTTGTATTATGGATAAAAGTGTTGTATGCAATACACACTATATAAAATTTTTTTTACTCCCATCGGGATCGAACCCCGGCCTTTCAAGCGAGGGTCCAGGGCGTTAGCAATTCATCCTCACAGGACTCTCACTTGAAAGACAGAGGTTCGGTCTCGATGTGAGGCAGAAATTTATTTCTGTGAAACACATTCCCATGTGTTCATGTACATACATACATACATACATATTTAATATATATATATATATATATATATATATATATATATATATATATATATATATATATATATATATATATACATATACATATACATATACATATACATATACACATACAGTACAGTATATGTGTGTGTGTTCACAAGTATTAAGCCACAAATATCGTTTATGCCCTGGGAATAACTTACACCCAAAGAGAATTACATTTGATAAATGCTTCGTCCCTTGCCAGGATTAGAACCTGGGTCTTCGGCGCTTAGAAACAACGATAGACAACCGACTCTCCGCCCACTCAGCAAAGTAGACTGTCGAATCGTTGTTTCTGAACCAAAAAACCTGGTTCCAATTTCGGCAAGGGACGAAGCATTTATCAAATATAATTCTCTTGGTTGGTGGTGCCGGCTTTTCCAAGAAATTGGCTGCGAATATTTACTCTCAGCTACAAACAAAATACAATAATATAAACTGAAATAACAAACAAACAGATCGTGAGTCTTCTAAAATCAACTTTCAGCCACAGTAACTTGCATAAGGTTGAGTAAGATCAGATCAAGATTTACTTAAAAATTTACTTAAAAATTGCAACACATTTTTATGTGTTGCATCATTGTTTCTTTCATTATGCCCGGAGAGTTAACCGATATTTTTCAACCTACACACAAATGTAATGACCAAATGGACTGTCTTGCCCGGTCTCACGTGTCCAGGATTCAACTGAATATCTTCCAGCTTCCAAGTTTACAATATTCTGAGGAAAAACTCGAAAAAGGTTCAAGATTCTTTGGGTCCATCTCTTTATTACCATCACCTTGTTGACTTTGGAAATTCTGCCCACCTTTTGTAATTTAAAATTGAGGAAGAAATACAGACTGGTATCAAATCTCCATTTCTAATGTTGGTTATGCGGTGGAATAAAGTTAACCGTTTACCAGTAAACTGTTCTGAACAACTCAGGATTAACTGCACTACCCCAGTGAGCTTCTGTGTAAGACCAGTGGGCGTTTCATATTTCTGGTCCTTTTCCCCCCTTTTTGGGGGTGGCACCAGAAGAGCACACCCTTCCCGTTGCTCAGCAATGCTTTAGTGGGGAGGTTAATTGCTCATTCCACGCCCTTTTAGTTTTCTGAAAAGAAAAATATTGTGCCGGCTTTCTGTCTGTCTGTCCGCACTTTTACTCTCCGCCCTAAGATCTTAATAAACTACTGAGGCTAGAGGGCTGCAAATTGATATGTTGATCATCCACCCTCCAATCATCAAACATGCCAAATTGCAGCCCTCTAGCCTCAATAGTTTTGATTTTATTTAAGGTTAAATTTAGCCATAATCGTGCTTCTGGCAACGATATAGGCCAGGCCACCACGGGCCGTGGTTAAAGTTTCGTGGGCTGCGATTCACACAGCACCGAAAGACAAATCTGTTTTCGGTGGCCTTGATTATACGCAGTAGCAGCTGTACAGAAAACTCTGTTGCACCGAAGAAACTTCGACGCATTTTTTACACCAACAAACGCTGGTACCCATTTATAACTAGATGGACTGGTGAGTGGCAGGCCTGGAATGACACACGTACCTTGCAAACTATGTCACCTGCACAGAACCTTGTAAAGCATCTACAGCAGAAAATAGTCAAAAGGAATTTCAATTAAACATCTAAAAATTACTTTCGTTTAATGAGATGAAAAACGCGTTGATTTTAATGCATGTATTCATTAAAAAATATGAACAAACAAAAGTCTTGGCATAATTAAAATGTACGATGTAATATTACATGATCCTTAATATAAGAAACTGTCTTCGTTTTACATCAGTCCCTTCGGGATTACAATTTCTCACACCGGCACCTATGATGTTCAATAATCGAGACCGTTCTGTACCGCGTCTTGGGGTTCTCGGCTGGGATGATGACGGAAACGTCCTTCTTCTTCACATCTTCCTTCACGGGGACGCACTGCCCCGTCGGTCTGCCCAGGCTGAACTTCCCGCAGAAGCTGCACTCTTTCAAACACCTCTTCACGACCGCCGTCTGAGGGTAGAAGACTCGGTCATGCAGGTCGTCCTCCTCGGGCAAGATGCTCGGCAAGTACACAGTCTGCGGTATGGGATGGCATCCGATGGACCTCAGCTCGTCCTCCTGCCCTTGGAGATGCTCTAAGTGGGCTCGAAGGCCCAGCGATGCGCTTCTCACCGACAGTGCCATCATCGACACGATTAAGACCGCTCCATTCAACCGAGTACCTCATCTTGACTGGAGCGATATTCTCTCGCAGTGTCTTTAATGACACACGTCCTTTTGTGGTGTTGATGACAGATTCCTCTACCCGCAATGAATGTTTCTGTTCCCTTTGAAGGGTTGACACAGATTCCTCCGCCTTCAATTGTGTTTTATATTCCACCCAACGGAGTGGTGTACTTTCCTCGTCAACAGAAGCTGTCCTTATACCACGGACACTAACAGAATTAACCGACGAATTATACGGCGCTTGAAGTTAGCACAATGTGATGACTTTGTGCAGCTGCAATCGTTTATATACTTCAGGTCCACCGCACCAAATGCCAGACATCGCCCACTCTACCCCGCGACGAAAGCGGGATTTTCACCAGCAGGCAGTATTAGTGAAGTCTTTCTTTCCTTTTCTTCGTCGCATTGGCTCTGGCATTTGGTTTCTTTGTTAAATCAATGAAAGAATGAGCAACGGACAAGCGCGTTTCTCCGAATGGTAGGACTCGTCCTTACAATCAAAACACAGCGACAGAATGATGGTGGATACAAAAATGTCTTGACAAATGGCGTGGCCGGACAAAGACACAATAAGCAAGATTACTTCACCTTAAAGTTTCTTTTCGGTGCAGTTTCTTGAAAAGGGTTTTTCCTTTGTCAGCTCTGATGCAGTTAAGGCTAGAGATTTTCATTATTACCACTGTTATTTTTTTCTATTTTTTGCTCCTGCTCTTCAAATAATAGTAATAATAATTATAATAATAATAATAACTGAGGAGTTATCCATATTGTTTCAACAGCTCTTAAAAGTTCAATTATTATTATTATTACCCATAAATTTTCTTCATGACATCTGACAAGTGGGTATGGCCATGGTCCCCTGACTATGAAGCCCAATAATTATGTCAAAGACCTATTTTCACTGTAGGCGTCACGAAAGTGGAAAATGTCGTCAAAAATCGGATGCGGATTCACCTTCAACCCTTGGGAAATCTTATTCAAAAAGATTATTAATTATTATTATTATTATTATTATTATTACAGTGTAAATTCCATTTTTCCACATTTCTGGACAAAAGGTAAAACGGGAAAGACGCTATATTATTATTCAGAAGACGAAACTTATTCGTATGGAACAAGCCCACCATAAGGGGCCACTGACCTGATATTCAAGCTTCCAAAGAATGTGGGGTTCATTAGCAGGTACGAGAAGGTCTCACTTTATAAAAGGAAAAATAAGTTAATAAATTGAATAGATAAAAATGTATTAAAAGGGCAGTAATGCATTGCATCTTCGCTTGAACTTTTGAAGTTCTTATTGCACATCCTCATGGAGACTGTTCCACTGTCCAACGGTTTAAGGAATAAAGGACCTCTGGAACTGAGAAGTTCGACAGCGAGGCACATTTATGAGCTGATAAGAACATGGGAGACCGATCTGTGGTATTCTTAGACAAATTCACCACTTGATGGGAACTGATACGCGCCTCAAATGATTAGAGAAGATTTTCCAAGGGATTTTCACTGAAATTCAGATTTATTTTTAGGAGCAATGACCCTGACTTAAAACGATGGCAATTTTTTTTTTTTACTTTTTGAAATACTAAATGAAAATTAGGTTAAAAAGCCAAGAAATGGGCACTTTCACTTATTCAGCACTTAAGACAGTTAAAATAAGGAGTTAGAGTGGTTTAACAGCAAGATGGAAGGGAAGCCGGAAAGGGGGCATTATAAAAGGCTGCACCCTTGAGTAATGCCCACAGGGCACTAAATGAGGTGCACTAACGGCACTAGCCCCACAATATGAATTTTTTTTCCACTGAATACGGAAATTCAAATAGGTAACATCAAATCAGAGTGCTTAATTTATCATGATTTTGTTATTCCAAATGAAATCATCGCAATATCCTTTGGTGAGATGAAGTCTATTAATAGTCGTCGTGGGCAACTGGAGAAATTATTATTATTATTATTATTATTAAACAGATTTAAACGATACCCATTCTTTGTATCTCTTTATACAACGCGTTCAAGTTGGTCGTATCGTCTGACAGAGAGAGAGAGAGAGAGAGAGAGAGAGAGAGAGAGAGAGAGAGAGAGAGAGAGATTTAATCAATTTTATAACTGAAACTATTATAGGAAAGGAAATATATATTGTATATTTATTATATATATATATATATATATATATATATATATATATATATATATATATATATATATATATATATATATATATATATATATATGGAGAGAGAGAGAGAGAGAGAGAGAGAGAGAGAGAGAGAGAGAGAGAGAAAGAGAGAGAATGAATGAATAAAACCCTCTAATAAATATAAAATTCGCTGCCTATTTCCTACATGGCGCTGTTAACCGACAATAATTCGCTCTTACTCTATCATGAAAACAATCATGATGAAACTAGTGATAATGATAATGATGATGATGATAATTATGACAGATGGTATAATGATTATGATCGTAATGTCAAAGGGGACTGATTATGGTAGCAGCCATAGACCAATAGTAAATGAAGAAGGAGAGAGAGAGAGAGAGAGAGAGAGAGAGAGAGAGAGAGAGAGAGAGAGAGAGAGAGAGAGAGAGAGAATCTTTACCATTTAACTAATTGTGAATTGAAATTATAAAATAATAAAGGAAATACCGTACTGTATATTTATGAGAGAGAGAGAGAGAGAGAGAGAGAGAGAATCTTAACCATTTAATTAATTTTGTAATTGAAATTATTACATAGTAAAGGAAATATTGTATATTTATAAGAGAGAGAGAGAGAGAGAGAGAGAGAGAGAGAGAGAGAGAGAGAGAGAGAGAGAGAGAGAGAGAGATCTTAAAACAAATAATTAATTTTGTATTTGAAATTATTACATAGTAAAGGAAATATATATTTATGATGAGAGAGAGAGAGAAGAGAGAGAGAGAGAGAGAGAGAGAGAGAGAGAGAGAGAGAGAGAGAGAAAACAATTAATTAACTATTAATTACTTTATTTATGAGAGAGAGAGAGAGAGAGAGAGAGAGAGAGAGAGAGAGAGAGAGAGAGAGAGAGAGAGAGAGAGAGAGAGAGAGAGAGAGAGAGAGAAAAAACATTTAATTAATTTTGTAATTGAAATTATTACATAGTAAAGCAAATATATATTTATCAGAGAGAGAGAGAGAGAGAGAGAGAGAGAGAGAGAGAGAGAGAGAGAGAGAGAGAGAGAGAGAGAGAGAGAGAGAGAATCTTAAAACATTTAATTAATTTTGTAACTAAATTATTACATAGTAAAGGAAATATTGTATATTTATCAGAGAGAGAGAGAGAGAGAGAGAGAGAGAGAGAGAGAGAGAGAGAGAGAGAGAGAGAGAGAGAGAGAGAGAGAGAGAGAATATTAAAATTAATTTTGTAACTGAAATTATTACATTGTAAAGGAAATACTGTATATTTATCAGAGAGAGAGAGAGAGAGAGAGAGAGAGAGAATCTTAACCATTTAATTAATTTTGTAATTGAATTATTACATAGTCAAGGAAATATTGTATATTTATGAGAGAGAGAGAAAGAGAGAATCTTAAAACATTTAATTTTGTAATTGAAAATATTACATAGTAAAGGAAATACTGTATATTTATGAGAGAGAGAGAGAGAGAGAGAGAGAGAGAGAGAGAGAGACCTTACAGACCTTACAATTCGTTCGGGTTGCCCCAGGTCCCTCAGTGTGAGAGAGACCTTTGATGTCTACCAGAGAGTTGCTAACGCATCTTCCGGTATATTTTGCATCTTCCAGTCTTGGATGGTCTGGGATGCATCTTAGATATTTGTCGAGCTTATTCTTAAACACATCTACGCTCACTCCTGTTATGTTCCTCAGATGAGCTGGTAGCGCATTGAATAGACGCTGCATTATCGATGCTGGTGCGTGGTGGATGTAACAGAGAGAGAGAGAGAGAGAATAATGTCCTGTGTGCTTTCCTTAATTTTCCTGGTATAGTTTTTGGCACTATTAATCTACCTCTGCTTGCTCTTTTTAATAATTTTAGTTCCATGATGTTTTCGGTAATTCCTTCTATCTGTTTCCATGCTTGAATTACCATGAAATAGAGTTCTCTTCTCCTTTCAAGACTATATAAATTTAAGAATTGTAGTCTTTCCCAGTAGTCAAGGTCCTTAACTTCTTCTATTCTAGCTGTAAATGACCTTTGTACACTCTCTATTTGTGCAATATCCTTTTGGTAGTGTGGGTACCATATTATATTGCAATATTCAAGTGGACTACGTGAGAGAGAGAGAGAGAGAGAGTTTATAAAGCATAATCATGTGTTCAGCTTTTCTAGTTTTGAAGTGCCGAACAACATTCCCATTTTTGCTTTGCATTTTGCCAATAGAATTGCTATTTGATCATTGCATAACATATTCCTATTCAACATCACACCAAGGTCTTTAACTGCTTCCTTGTTTGTGATTGTCTCATTATTAGGTCCTTTATATGCATATAGCATTCCTACTTTATCACCATAGTTCATTGATTCAAATTTATCAGAGTTAAATACCATCCTATTTATCTCTGCCCATTTATATATTTTGTTTAGGTCTCTTTGTAGCGAGTTCCTATCTTCATCACAAGCAATTTCTCTACTTATTCTTGTGTCATCTGCGAAACTTCTTACTACTGAGTCCTTAACATTACTGTCTATGTCTGCAATCATAATCACAAACAGCAATGCAGCTAACACCGTGACCCTGTGGTACACGGATATTACCGTAGCTTCATCCGATTTCTCATCGTTTGCAATCACTATCTGTTTTCTATTTTGCAAAAATTCTTTTATCCATCTTCCTACTTTGTCAACAATGTTATGTTTTCTAATTTTTTTCGCTAATATATTATGATCTACCTTGTCAAAAGCTTTTTGCAAAGTCTAGGTAAACCACATCTGTATCTTTTTCATTTATCATATTTTTATATATGCTTTCATGGTGGACTAACAGTTGGGTTTGTGTACTTTTTCCGGGTACAAAACCATGTTGTCCTATATTGAACAATCTATTTTTCATTAAATGTTTCATTATATTTTTTTTCATTACCCTTTCATATACTTTCATAATATGAGATGTCAGACTCACAGGCCTATAATTACTTGCCTCTAGTCTTGAACCACTTTTGAAAGTAGGAGTAATATATGCTAATTTATGCTCATCATAAATCTTGCCTGTATCTATACTTTGCCTTAATAATATTATGCTAGCGGCTTTGCGATTGAATGAACCACTTTCTTTAACAATATGGCAGGTACTCCATCTGGTCCTGCTGCTGATCCATTTTTAATTTCATTAATAGCCTGCACAATATCGGCTTCTGTAATATCTATATCTGATAAGTATTCAGTATTTTCATCTCTTATTTCTGTATCATTATCTTCATTGTCAATTCTAGGTGTAAATTCACTCTTATATCTTTCTGCTAATATGTTACATATTTCCTTTTTCATTCGTTAATCGCCCTTCAATTCTTAGAGGGCCTATTTCTACTCTTATTTTATTCATCTTTTTGCATATGAATAAAAAATTTTAGGAAGTTTTGCTTGATATTTTGTAGTGTCATTTCTTCTAGGTTCCATTTTTTAGGAGTCATTTCTTTTTGATTGTATAATCTTTTGTTCTGCATTTTCTATCTTACTTTTTAGTTCCATCACTTTCCATGATTCTTTTTTTTGCAAGAGCTTTTTTCCACTTTCTAATTTTCTGGAACAAGATCCTTCTGTCTCTTGGAATTCGTGACTGATGCTTACTTTTTTCTTCGGTATATATTTTTCCACTATTTCCTCTAATATTTTATATAATATATCGGTATTTACCTGTATATCATCACTTACAAATATGTTTTCCCATTCTTTGTTTAATTCTTCATTTATTTTTGACCAATTTATATTCTTACTATAGAAATTGTATTTTCCATATCCTTCCCATTTTTTTACGTCTCTTGCTTTTCTTTGTTTTGGTATGTTCTGGAACGGACTGTTAATTCTATGACATTATTTGGTCCGAAATACTTTAGTTATATACTATTATTTCAATCAATATATTTTGCAACTGAAACTACTGGATAATAAAGTTAATGTACATTCAAATGATGAGAGAGAGAGAGAGAAAGATAGAGAGAGATAAAAGAGAGAGAGAGAGAGAGAGAGAGAGAATAGAACAGAGAATCTATTCATTCAATACATTTTGTAACTGAAACTACTAGATAATAAAGTTAATGTAATTTTATGAGAGAGAGAGAGAGAGAGAGAGAGAGAGAGAGAGAGAGAGAGAGAGAGAGAGAGAGAGAGAGAGAGAGAGAGAGAGATAATTCATTCAATAAATTTTATAACAAACTACTGGATAATAAAGGCAATGTACCCAGAGAGAGAGAGAGAATCATTTTTTGAAAGTACCTTTGAGAGAGAGAGAGAGAGAGAGAGAGAGAGAGAGAGAGAGAGAGAGAGAGAGAATCTTATTCATTCAATACATTTTGTAACTGAAACTACTAGATAATAAAAAGTTAATGTAACTTTTATGAGAGAGAGAGAGAGAGAGAGAGAGAGAGAGAGAGAGAGAGAGAGAGAGAGAGAGAGATAGATAATCATTCAATAAATTTTATAACAAACTACTGGATAATAAAGGCAATGTAACCTTAGAGAGAGAGAGAGAGAGAGAGAGAGAGAGAGAGAGAGAGAGAGAGAGAGAGAGAGAGAATCTTATTCATTCAATACATTTTGTAACTGAAACTACTAGATAATAAAGTTAATGTAACTTTATGAGAGAGAGAGAGAGAGAGAGAGAGAGAGAGAGAGAGAGAGAGAGAGAGAGAGAGATAATTCATTCAATAAATTTTATAACAAACTACTGGATAATAAAGGCAATGTAACCTTATGAAAGAAGATGAACCCTATTCATATGGAACAAGCCCACCAAAGGGGCCACTGACTTAAAATTCAAGCTTCCAAAGAATATGGTGTTCATTTGAAAGAAGTAACAGAAGGTAATAGGAAATACAGAAAGAAGGGATCAGTTATTAGAAAAAAAATTAACATCAACAAAAAGTAGATGAACTGTAAATTATTAAAATACAAGGAGAACTGTTTTAGGGTAGTAATGCGTTGCATCTTCACTTGAACCTTTGAAGTTCCAAATCACAACACCACAGTCCAACGGTGTGAGGAATAAAGGACCTCTGGAACTGAGAAGTTCGACGAGACACATTTACTGCATATTGGTGCTGCTGTTCAGCGAATCTTGTTGCTCTCGGCAGGTGAAGAGGGTCAGGATCACTTGTGAATGTAAAAGATCCCTGTTAAAATACAACTTATGGAAAACTGTCAGAGATCATTCGTCCATGGTCCAAGTCATAACTGCTAATAATAATAGGAAACAGAAACCAACCACCACGAACCACTCTATCTAAAAGAGATAAATCTCTGGCGGAAGCAGATATCCACACCGGAGAACACTATTCCAGTAAAGGTAGTACAAATGACCTAAAAAGGGTTGCATTGATTATGAATATATCAGTTATAAAATATAAAAATGAGGCTTTACGCACAATACCTAACTTCCGTGAGGCATTTGGTGACACTTTCATCAGGTGTTTCTCAAAAGTAGGATGTGATTCAAAAGTTACATCAAGAACAGTTAAAGCTTCAGACTCATTCAGCAGAGTTCCATCCTCCTGAAGAGGCACTGAAGAGTTGGTAGGTGATTGGTGAGTTTTAGTGTTAGCCTATCACAAGGCAGTTTTAGTGTTAGTCTATCACAAGGCAGTTTTAGTGTTAGCCTATCACAAGGCAGTTTTAGTGTTAGCCTATCACACGGCAGTTTTAGTGTTAGCCTCTCACATGGCAGTTTTAGTGTTAGCCTATCACACGGCAGTTTTAGTGTTAGCCTCTCACATGGCAGTTTTAGTGTTACCCTATCACAAGGCAGTTTTAGTGTTAGCCTATCACAAGGCAGTTTTAGTGTTAGCCTATGTTAAATCATTCAAATACGACTTTGCACGAGCTTAGGAATGCAACGGCGAGGGGTTTTCATGATTACAAAGAGTAATTACAGTCTACGGATCCTGTGTACTTAAATTAGGCCAACAGATGAATTGGTAGGTACATGCAGTAACTTTTACTTCTGACAGGCCTAATGAGAAATATTCGGGATCGTGTGCACATATCAACGAGTTCCTGAAATATCTTCGAATGTGACCATTTATATTATTAAAATGACCTTAAAGCTAAGCCGAAACGTCCCACTTTAATTCAGACAAAATTAACTCTGCAAGGAAAGTGAAAAATAGAAAAAAAATCGATTAATCAAAAATTTCTCAACAATTATTTTCGTTTGTTGTTAGTTCTACAAAAAAAAAAAAAAAATAAAAGGAATAAATGCGTCAGTCATAAATGACAGAAGAGAGGGAAGCAGTGGAAAGGTATAACAGGAGGAAAACCTCGCAGTTGCACTATGAAAGGGTGGAAAGTAAGATGGAAAAAAGAGAATATGAATGGAGGTACTGTAAAAGGTACATCTGTGAAAAACTCTAAGGAATATAAAAACAACTGCAAATAATCTTGGCTGAAATATTCCATCCCCAAATCTGGATTTTGTTTCCCTATAATGATTATGAAGCTTTTATCCTCATCATTTTTAGAACACTGGAGGGATGCTTCAGTACACTCACATTTCTCCTCTACAAAAGACAACTCTGAGAGTACGTCCAAACATAATTATTTTGAATAAGATTATCATTCCCTCGAAAATGTTCATATGGCGCAAAATCAGCGTAGTGAAGCTTTGCTTGACGAAACAAATTGCGTATATGATATTGCTTGCTTTGCAATGACAAGGGTTTGCACGTATATATATATATATATATATATATATATATATATATATATATATATATATATATATATATATATATATATATATATATATATATATATATATATATATATATATATACAATCTATATATAATAACCTATATATAATATATATATATATGACCCAGTATTATATCGATCTAACCAACATATATCAGGGATCAATCTGCTACCTCAATAACCGAGTTGACAGAGAGGCTCTGAACGAGTTTTTTTTTTTTACAGTCGACTAACCAACAGATCGCCTTCCTTCTCCGAGAGTCAACTCTGGTCTCTCGCCGTGAAAGGCGATTGGGTAGCTGAAACAGACATTCCTGTCTTCAGTGCAGACACTTCCGGACTATGGCTGTAGCCTCAGAGAGGTAGAAGCGTACGGGAACGTCAGGAGTTACCCAGGAAGGCGTTGGGATGGGCGGCGCGGAAGGTGGCAACTTCTCAGGGAATGAACTGAAGCAAGAAGCCGCCTGGAGGGCATTGAGCAAGCTTCCTTGACCTGCCCTTGCACAAATGGAAAGGTATTCGGCGTCAGGTTGTAGCCTGCACGACTGGCGGACAGTGGCGTCATGAGGGTTGCTGGCGCCTGGGGGCAAAATCTTTTATGGCCTCCCAAAGGGGGTGGGGAGGACTATTTTCATTTGAGTGTGCTAATCTTGGAAGGAAATGCTTGCCTTCATTATTTTAGATATATTGTGTTGAAAACAAAACATTCTAATTTGCATAATAATATTTTGGAATGATAGAACACAAACCGAATTTGCAAATTGAAATAGTTTATTTTACATATAATAGATATATTGTAATTAATTAATCACTAGCCCTCATAAATAAATTCCAAAATGTTGATAACTAAAATGTAGATTATAGTAAAGCATCACAGTAACCAGTAACTCTTAATAACCAAAGACAAATGGCAAATTAAATACATTTGACTAAAAAAGGAGTTAAACATTAAGGAATACAGGGGGCTAAGAAAATCATGAAATGTACAATTTGTTGCCAGCATAGAAGTTAATACTAGAAAAAAATAGACTTTGTAGTGAAGACTGAATAGTTATAATGCCTGAAAAGAAAACTGATAAGAACAAAGATGAATTAGTTCACTAATTATAAACCTTACTTTTCTTTAAAGAATATTTAACATGTGTCAAAATAAAAAAACAAAAGATTAGTGATGGATGCTTAGGATCAACCATATGCAAGGAAATAAAACAGTATAAAGGTATTAGAATGTTAAGATAATTAGACAGATATTGATAACAGAAAACCTAAACAAAGAAAAGGATTGACAATGAATTGTAGGACATTAAGTATTGATGCACGTTAAAATGTGTTTACAGTTTTATCTCTCTAGCTTTTACAGCCGCAAATTTGTCTATCACGTCATCAAAGTTTCTTCTGTTTGCGATCTCTTGCTCTACACTTAGTAGAGTTAAAGCTAACAATCTCTCTTGCCCCATAGATGTTTTCAGATGCGACAAGATAAGTTTCAACTTACTAAATGATCGCTCACAACTAGCAATTGATACTGTAATGGCCAGCAGTATCTCAAGGGCAACTCGAAGGTTTGGGAAAACACTTTCATCCCCATATTGTACGATGGAACAAAGTAATTCCTGTGGGTTAGTGATCAGAACATCATCTCGTGTTTTAAGCAGCATTCTGTAATCTACAATTTCGCTGAACAGTTCCAAGCCATCTAAGTCAGTGTCATAGAAACTTGCCACATTAATGCACCTTTCTTTGATGTATGCTTCATTGGTAGTAGATAGCAACTCCTTAATATCCAAAAGAAAGCCAAACTTTGAATAAAAGGTATACAATCTGATGAACCGTTCGCCCATTTCATTATGCATTCTGTCAATAGTACCTTTTAGCAAAAGCCGCATCTCATTTTCTGCTGAGGGGCCTGCATCATCTCCAGTTTCACCATGGCATTTTTTCTATACTCTACATCGTCTGGCAATTCTCACATCCCAAGCATGACAGAGCTCCTTTGCTTTTTTGATAGATGTCTGGCAGATATCCTCCCGATTAGTAAGGAAATAAAATTGCAACGCCTGGGTATCTTGTGCTGCCTCACGAAAATTCATTTTTGGGTCCTGCAGCCGCTTCTGGACTCTGTCAATCTTGGTAAGTAAAATGTTCTAAAAGCTTAGTGAAGCAAAGAAATCAAATGTCAAAATTCTGCTCAATAGCTGTGTTGCTTCACTTCTGGTATCTGTTGTCTTATTCAAATCACTTCCGATGGTCTCTAAAAGTTGGACCAAATCCCCCACATTTTCATGTATGGGTCGAACTGCATCAGCTCTAGCACTCCAGCGTGTTTCAGAGTCAGCTTTCACAGATATAGGCAAATTCTTCTTTAATCTCTCCCATCTACGGGTCGACCTTGAAAAGAAAACATACACTGCCTGCGTAGTTCCAAAAATGTGACCATCACCACCTCAGGAAAGAAAAAGAAACACTAGATTGATGGGGGTAACTATCCAATATCTTTGCACTGACTCACAGTCACTGAACCACTTATTTTATAAGTACATAATAAAATTTGATAGTATAGTAATTAACACAAAATGACTTCATTTATATATAAAGAACATTAAAGGAAGTCAATCTTCATTAAACATAAAATAAGTACTGAAAACCCATAAAAACTTAAAGTTACTGGTTTCATCAGCCCATTTCCCCCAAAATTGATGTCTTCCCAACTTCAATTTGGCGCCCCCTCATTGCTGCGACCGGGGACATATGCCCCCCACCCACGACGCCTCTGCTGGCGGAAACAAACATCTCCGTCACTGTCGGTGACGTAGTAGAGGGCGGGTCGCCAGAGATTCTTCCGAGGCGTGGCCGCACCGTCACGAGTTCGTAGGCGTAGTGGTTACCTTGAACCATTCTTATAGAGGGGTCCTACCTTGACCCTTCGTGTTTATTCTTGTGGGGCTCATATCAGTCTACAATGTGTCTGTCGACAGGTACTCTTCATTTATGATCCATAACTGTTCTTTCAATGGCATTTGACAGTTATGACTCACAAAGTCTTCTCGGAGACTTACTACTCTTCAGTGCCACATTTTGATGGTAACTCCCGCTTTCATTTATAAAAGAGCCCATCAACAAGAACTTGTCCTTTTTTTTTTTTAGATTATTGCTTATAGATTCCAAGAATAGGTCATTCTTCTAAGTCCTGGGCGTTTTCAACGAGGCATGTCTTTCATTTCCTCTGTAATCTCCTCTCCTTCCTGGTTTATTTCAGCCTGGGTGTAAGTGTGGTGCCTTTAAATCCTTCTTGGCGCAAAATTTCTCAGTGCCAAACAATTAATATGATTAATGAAACTGAAATAAAACATTTACGCTAGAGGCCAAGCGCTGGGGCCTTTGAGGTCAGTCAGCGCTGAATATAACCATGCTGAAACAATTGTTAAGAGACGGTGGATAGTAAGATGGAAGAAAGAGGATATGAGCGGAGATATAGTAAAAGAAATGAAAACGGATGCAGCTAAGGGTCCAAAAGGACGCTGCAAAGAATCTTAAGTACTGCCTTAATCCACTTCTTTATTTTGCACGTGGTTATTCTGAAGGGTACTCTCTCTCTCTCTCAGGAACTGTGATTAAATTACCCGTCGAGAGTAATTTCTAACGAAGCTCGGTACTACATTATACAGTACTCATCGTATTAAGACAGGAATTCATATCTTGACACTTTTCAGCACACGGCTATAAATCCACCCCACAAAATGATTATCTGTTGTCCTTCTTCGTTCCTCGAATTACGATCCGCGGCATCTCTCGGTGAGTTAGCCACGATATCAGCATTCAAGGCCAAGCCTTTAACATACATTAATATGCAATGAGGCGTCTGCCAAATGTAAAACCGGGACCGAACGTTCCAACTAACTTTTTAATGACTAGATAATGACAAGCGATTAGGGATACGTATGCTACGTACCATTCTCAAGGTCTGCGTGGAGTTCATGAACCCATTGGTGAACCGTTTGTCGTCGGTCTATCTATCTGACAGCGTCTTACGTCACTGTTTTCGAGTAATATGAGATTCCGATTGGTTTCCTTCTAAAACACAATTATACGAAAGGTGAAATTTCACTACGTAATAAAAAAAAAGGACATACCGATTATCAATTCCGCTACAATTAACGAAAAAGAACAAAATACATACATAAATACACATATCTGTAATATCCTAACTCCAGGAAAATTCAGTTTTCCCTGTCCCGGGAATCCACGATTCTATTAGTTTTTCTAAGAACAGTCAATAATGATTTAGGATCAAATCTGCGCAAGGTTTCAAAGACATCTAACTGCTTAAAATCTAATGCCACCCAACTATTTGAATTCGAATACACTCAGCATTTTAAATTCTAAAAACACATAACTGTTTAAATTCTAAGATACCTAACTTTAAGTCTGCAAAGCTTCCAGCTCCTTAAATTCTAAAAGCAAATAAGGCTAAGTTCTACAAGAAACACCCTGCTTAAATTCTGGAAGCATGTTGCTGTTTAAATTCTAAAAATTAATAACTTTAATTTCTTAAAACAATGAACTGCTTAAATTCTGGAAGAATGCTGCTGTTTAAATTCTAAAAACAAATAACTTTAATTTACATAAACAATCAACTGCTCAAATTCTGGAAGCATGGTGCTGTTTAAATTAAAAAAACAAATGAGGTTAAATTCTAAAAGCAATCATCACCTGCTCAAATTCCGGAAGCATGCTCCTGTTTAAATTCTAAAAACAAATAACTTTAATTTCTAAAAACAGTTAACTGCTTAAATCCTGGAAGCATGCTGCTGTCTAAATTCTAAACACAAATAAGGTTAAATTCTAAAGGCAATCACCTGCTTAAATTCTGGAAGCATGCTGCTTGTTTAAATTCTAAAAACAAGGTTAAATTCTAAAAGCAATCACCTGCTTAAATTCTGGAAGCATGCTGCTGTTTAAATTCTAAAAAAAATAACTTTAATTTCTAAAAACAATCCACTGCTTAAATTCTGGAGCATGCTGCTGTTTAAATTCTAAAAACAAATAACTTTAATTTCTAATAACATTTAACTGCTTAAATTCTGGAAGCATTCTGCTGTTTACATTCTAAACACAAATAACATTAATTTCTAAAAACAATCAACTGCTTAAATTCTGGAAGCATCTGTTTGATATCAATAATCTTAATTAAAGTAATTCTTTGTATACTTTCAAAACGAAACATATTATGTATCTGAATAGAATGCTGCAATGAGTGACACTGCCCCAGAAAGGCACTGTCAGATACACACACACACACAAATATATATATATACATATATATATATATATATATATATATATATATATATATATATATATATATATATATATATATATATATATATATATATATATATATATATATATATATATATATATATATATATATATATATATATATATATATATATATATAATTATATATATATATATATAATACATATAAAGTATATATATATACATGTATATAAAATATATATATATATATGTATATAATACACATATACATAATTGTGTATAGCCTATATATGTATTTATATATACACCTATTTAGCCTATACTATGAATCGGCTCAGTGACACGTGCTTTTATATATATATATATATATATATATATATATATATATATATATATATATATATATATATATATATATATATATATATATATATATATATATATGAATATAAGAAGGCATAAAAACACTATTTGAACGTTGCAAATAGTGTTTTATGGGCCTTCTTATATTCATATTACACTGTGGTATTACAGTACAAGACATTCATATATATATATATATATATATATATATATATATATATATATATATATATATATATATATATATACAAACATAAACATACATACAAATATATATATATATATATATATATATATATATATATATATATATATATATATATATATATATATATATATATATATATATATATATATATATATATATATATATATATATATATATATATATATATATATATATATATTATATATGTGTATGCACACGTGTCACTAAGTGAGCCGACTCGTCTAGCAGCGGGAAACAAATTTAAATGGTCACAGCCACAGATACAGAGGGAGAGCTTGGACATCGTATGTTGGCCACCCATTGTGACGTGCACTGCCTGGAATCATCGCTGTGTTGATTCTGACGTAAACAATGACGCAACTTGTGCAATCTGATGGGAAATCCTGTGTTCTTTAAAACGTGTTTTCTCGACTGTCCTTCAAGACTATCCAATGATTTATGCACCATTTACTAAATACAATATGTACTGTATGCAGAAATAAAAATATTCAATTTTTATGGTATATTTTTTCTACAGTTAAGCCATAAAGTTTTGCAGATGCGGCGACGTTACAGCAATATAATCATGCTGCATTGACAGCTAATTTTCTCCGCAGTCTTTAAAGACTGATAAATTATCTTTGCAGCATTTACCATGGATAATGTGTACTACATGCAGAAATAAAAACATTAATTCTGTCTGCTGCAGTTTTTATACACTTGAGCAATAAATCTGACCAATTTACTGACGTTATGTGCCTTTCTTTCCACTATAAATTTAATTTTACTCTCTCGAGGCAGAACTAATTATTACCGTTCTTTTTTCAGGGGTCATACTGACAGGCAGTAAAATTTGACAACAGTATGCTAAAATAATTGTCACCTCCCATGCTGTCATCCCATATAAGCTTCATCCATAGGCATAATCATATTATTAATAGCCTGATACCTAACAGCCAATACTCAATAGTCTGTACAATCATTTCATAGGATTTAAAAATTTACTGTACCTGATACTATTAAGAGGGATACAATTAATACTGTAGTTTGCAGGGCTGTATAAATCTTGCTGTTGTCAGTACTGATGTATATGCCGGCTTGCCCCTTATGGTTACTTCTTATTAGACTAAGTCTACTTTGGTAGCCACATTGTTGGCTCTTAACATATTCTGAACTTCAATGCCTGTTGCAGAAATTTAAACTCATGCATACCAGGTGGTTTGAAAATGTACTCTGGCAGAAAATGCTTGCTGCATAATAAGTGTGATCCACTGTTTGGCTCTTTGTCCCTTCTGCAGTTTCTAAACTATGTAATGTAGCAGTCTTGATCTTTGTTCTTGTCAGGAAATCTTAAACACAAAATTGAAAAAATCAATCCTGAATCTCACATGTCACATATTATTAACAACAGGCTTCCTACACTGACCTGCAGACATTTTAAAGGCATATTTGAACCTACAAGGCTACTCACAGATCTTTAAGAGAAACTATTTATTGAATTACACTATATATGTAGTTACAATCTGCATTAATTCATATTCATACAATTGTGATTTAGGGAAGAGTACACTGTACAAAAGCTGATAAAAGCATTCGAACCATGACATATAAGTTATTTGTACAGCTTCATGTGCAATTATTACTAAGAGGTACATATATAAAGCTATGTAACATGTCACAGCCATACTGACCTGTAATTCAACATACCTATTTACACTGTACAGTCGAAGTTGGGCTAGCTTGTAAGAATAACTTAAGACTTTCACAGCTAGCCAAGACTTGGGCTGTATTTCACAGTCTGTGGAGAGGGACAGATAGAAAAATCAGCATTCCTGAAAGTTGCCAAGTTAGGCTGCCTTTGCTAAGCTAAGGTTAGGCTATGGAAGGCTACCCTTGGTTATCTGATGATCAACCCTGGTAGACTAGCTAGTTGGTCAAGTTTACTTTTAAAGCTATAGTATGAGTTTGAAGTATCCTTTAGAGTACAAATTAACATGGTAAAATTGAAGAACTCTACCATTAAGTGTTCTGCCAGATCAAATTCAGTGGAACAGGCATCTTTTGACAGCCGAGTCCTCTGCATACCAGGTGGTTTGAGAACTTATTGATAACATGGTAAATAACATTGTAACACATTGATGACATTATACCACTTATATATTAATAACATGGTAAATATCATAACATTTATAACATTATAAAACTGCAGCAGGCCTAGGGATAGGCCTCATGATAATAAGTTATGTACACTGTAGTACTAATAGTATTAAAAACTGTCAGATTTAACCAACGCTATAAGAACTGACAGTAACCCTACATGCTAATTTATTAAGCTATATAAATTTAATGTTAAATAGGCTTTCATAAAAAGCTCATTACAACATTCATTATTTTATTAACTCAAAAAGCAGGCTTGCAGTTGACTGCAAGATGACTGTGAGCTAAAAAAAAATTTCATGAGTGAAAATACGTCAGTTACTTGTGATATGTGATCCCCCTGTTCTTTTGAGATCCTGTTTCTGTATGTCACACAGTTGGTGGCCCAGCACTAGGTGCCAGTGGTGGGTCTGTTGCCACGGGTCTTTGCAGTCACAGCTGCTGCCATTTCTGGGAATCAACACATAGCAATGGCGGCCTAGTTGCATGCGACAATCACGTGACTGTCCAATCTCTCCTCTCTCTATATCTATGGTCACAGCCACATTTCACACTAGGTACACAATCAAAAGCTGCTCTCTTCGTGCTGAAAACTTCAACAAATTGGTAAAACTTTACTTTAGGCGACCTGATTCCCGACAGTCGCCGACCTGGACAGGTTACGGCCTTTTTGGGGGGGTTCCTGAGGGGTGGGGGGTGGGGGCTTCACCAAGTCAGGGCACGTCGCCTTAAGTTAGGTTGGGTAGGTAAGATCTGGTTAGGTCAGGACCTGGCATTATAGGAAAGGTTAGGTCTAGTTATGTATGAGGAACCTGTCCCGGTTGACGACTGGCGGGAATCAGGCCGGGCAGCTAAAGTAAAGTTTTACTCCCCTTTACTGTACATAAAGAGCACCCTCTAACGCCATGGTCATCAAGGATACCTTCCCGAAAAGCTAAGGCTGGAGACCTTGGAGAAACCTACAGGCCTAGGTCTACAGGTTTACCACTCCCGTCATCTGCAGCCACTTAATGGTTCATCCTAGGTTCTAGTTTGTGTAATCATAGGTGTATGTGTTTGGTTACGTTGCGTCTGTAGCTTTTTTGAAGGACCTTTATGCAGCAGGATCAATAAACATTCTCAAACTTACACTAACACATTCCCCTCTTCGGCCATTCCGCCCCTCTTCACCTCTCTATATAGGTTACGCATTGTCATTTGGGCCGGTTTACCTAGCAACTAATTGCAAATGAGAAAGATTTCCCGGCTTATGTCTTTCGAAACAATCTGACAATTCTTTTAAGCAATTTGTGCTATACCTGTGTATTACAGTTATCTAAAACGGATAGCATATAGTGTTGGAAACTTACCTTACCTTCGACGAAGTGTTAAGCCTGAGTCTCTAAGTTCCCGCTTTCCTATAACACCAAATTTCTTCTTTCAAAACCACTTGATTTTCTTAACTACCACACCACATTTTGAGCTAGGTCCTTTCACTAACCAGGACCTTGGCAAACTGACAATCTTTTTTCAGACAAACAAATTCTGCCTAACTTTATAAGTACGTTTACAACACGAAGTTACACAACAAACTAAATGACATCTGACATCGTTGATCGGACTACGATCTACCTTTGCTGTCATTCATAACTGATCAAAAAGTTTTAATTTCAAATGTTTTACATTATTGATTTGCCATAATTTTCTTTGTGATTTTTGCACCACTGAAAAAATCAAGTATCAATTTACTCGCAGTATTATATATAATTTATCTAACAGTTTAGTTACATCAACAAGTTTACCATAATTCGTATTGTTTTGACAGAGTAGGCTACGGTCTTAATTTTAATCTTGGTAATAATATGGCATGTATCTTAAAAGCTTGCAAAAACGAAATATATATATATATATATATATATATATATATATATATATATATATATATATATATATATATATATATATATATATATATATAATCCAGAAGTTGAATCCGATCGATTTTGGTACATCAATAAAACATAGAAAACCAAACTGGTCAACTGGATTTAAGTTTATATTTAGTTCCTTTACCTATATTAATAAAAATTCAAAGTCATCCTCAATTTAATTAAAGTATATGGTAAAATGGAAAAAATAAGATAAACGTCTGTCTAAGATAGCATGGGCGCTCTTGCTCCTGGGCAGCCCGTAAAAGTGGGAAAGGATAATGGGTGCTATGTACGTTGGCTTGTTATCTACGCGTCACCTACTCCGAGGTGCTAGTACTAAACCTGGAGAAAACTCCTTGGGACGCCGTGTTTAGTACTAGCCCCTCTGGGATCAAAGCACTATTATATAGGCTACACTCATTTCTATATTGTGAGGTTGATACATTATATTAATAAACGATTTCTTCGTGCGGCCGTCTACTTTACATTTACCACTCAGTGTTCAGCACTAGCACCTCGGAGTAGGTGACATGTATAGATAACAAGCTAAAATAGCACCGGATAATGATACCAACTGGAATATCATCAATAATAAGAAGCTCTAGACACAATATCTAAAATGCTGTGATAACCCTGGATATCCTATTACTCTTATGTTAATTTTTTTTTATTTTAGTACTTTACAAATTGCACTGACGCAAATATATCCACTGCAGAGTGGCTCTTCATGATAAACACTTTATATCAGCCCTAAGTTATACCTGTATACGGCAATCTTAAGATAATTAACACTAGTAAAACCGACTCGGCTGACATGTTATTAAAGTTCTGTCTTATCAAGGGGAATTAGAGGGATCATTTTAACCATACACCTTTTAACTTATATTTACATTTCAATAATAAAAATTTTTCGACAACTATCTATGTACAGTCTCATTTTGACATATATATATATATATATATATATATATATATATATATATATATATATATATATATATATATATATATTGATGCTCTGGTATCCTCGAATGATAAAGATTTGATGATTTGATGTCTGTTTATCCTGGATTCCTTGAAGCTTCTAATACAAACAGGGACCCAGTATGGTGTATGTAATGCCTACAGTACACCGCATAAGGTGCACTGATGGCACTACCCCTCTACAGGGTCATCCAAGCCTCAAGTAGGTCTGGGTTTTCCACCTCTTCTGGTGCCACAGAGGTTGTGCAAAGTACAAGTCTAAGCCACCTCCAGCTCCCCTACAGTATCTCATCTATATATGGCACTTAATTCATTCCCTTCTAGTAATCACAAATCCTTTCTACGTCTGAGGTCTTGGGGACTGGGAGGGGGTTTCTGGAGGTGAGGAAAGGGTGGCTATCGAGAACGGAAAGAGCATGGCGGTTTGGTAGAGAGAGGTTTTGGTTGCGGGACGTCCTAATATGTTGTTTCGAGTGTTAATTATTCTCTTAGGGCTGTAAGTTTATTTGGAATTAGTGCTCTGTACTGAAGTCTAATAAGGTGATTTTTTGGTTATATATTTTTCGTGTTATTTTAACCCACATACCACAAAGAAAATATACTTAAATTATCACACTCACAGAAAAAGAGCGAGAGCCGTTTGAGAGGAAATACTATTTAATACTATTACTACTAATACGGATGCAAAACTAAATAATATGAATGTCTCAAGTTATCCATAGGCGTAACAAGATTAAAATATATCAGTGAAATACTTTGAACAAGGAGATGCATCCCGATTTAAAAAAAAAAAAATGAATAGGTAAGTGAAGTTCCAGAGACTGGTTAAGAGGATGATGGGGAGCCACAGTGCGGCTTAAACTACCATTTAGGAACCAGGACCTGTGTAACAGTAGATAGTCTGCATCAACTCTGGAATAAAATATTTACTTTTCTGCCGTAAAATCGGTTATTTTTTTTTTTTGTCGCTCGACTGTAATTAACCAGTAATTAACCTCAGAACTGAATATATTTTTGCTATTGCGCATTTGCATTGTTATAGGGGAACTTCTGGTAAAATGCGGAATTTACTTCACTAGGGGGTCTGGGTGGCGGAGCCCCCCGGCTAAGTAACACGGCCTTCTAGGTTAGGTTAGGTAGGCGACGTTAGGTTAGTATGGTTCCTTTAATAATAGATTTCCTTAGCCAGTCCCTTCACGAACACACGGCTCCCTAATGTCTCTCGTATTCGCGGACCCGTTCCTGGGTAAGTGGTTTGTCGGGGGTGGTTTAGAACACGTAGAACGAATTTTATTCCATATCTCTTTCATCTGGAGGCAGCGGTGATGAAACGTAGCCTGCTTCCTTCTTTCTGTGAACTGTGAAATCTTATTCGGGAGTTATATAATAATATTCCCATGTTTTAGGCTGGCGTGTGATTCGAACGTTTCTGACAGTCATTTCGTAGTACACCAGGGTAATTCTACAGAAGAGCCCGGTAGGCCAGGGAGATTTCGTTTATTAATAAAGTTTTTTTGAACAATATAGAGAAGGGTGTACCTAGGCTATACAGTGTAGTACAGGCGAGATCATTTGAGAAATTTGCCGTTTTTGTTTATGTTTTGACATTCATCCCCAGGACCCTGGGGTATTTCTAAGTAGCAGCCCTGCGCGGACTATATGGAATGGTTCCGCGAGTACGAAAGTCATTAGGGAGCCATACGTTCAAGAAGGGACTGGCTAAGGAAGTCTGTTATAAAAAGAACCATACTAACCTAACAACCTAACATGCCCTAACCTAACCTAGTAGGCTGTGTTACTTAGCCCAGTGGGTGGACCTCGGTAAAGAAAACCACTTTTTACCAAATTTCCCTTCAAACACTGCCCATGTGCGATAGCACTCCAGGATGGCCAGCATACACCTTCTGAGGTTAATTACAGGTTAATTACAGTCAACCAACAAAAAATAACAGTAAATTCTTGATAAACAACCAAAATCCTATAAGAAAAGTCACCTTTAAAGGAAATACCATACGTGGTGCTAATGCTAGTTCTACTGGGCCTGGTACTAAACATGGCGCCACACGGAACTTTTCTATGAAAGTTACCCAGTTTAGTAGTTTTAGAGATACTGATACTGAACCTCCTTATGCAATAGCTGAGGGGAAGGGCTTCAGCCCCCCCCCCTGGAACACAGCACATTACTTAATCTAGGATGTTGGGTCCTTTCCTAGGCCTAGACCCCTTACCTAACCTAACCTGGGGTTGTTAAATCCATCCTTGTATTTCATATTTTTGTGTTTCCATCCTCCCAAAATCCCTGCTTTCCCACTGTAGTTTCCTGAATTGTAGGTGTCACGTTATGGAACTGCTGGTTCCCCGCTGTTCCCTTTTGTGGATTGCTGCCTCCTTACCTTCAAGTTTTTTTTGTTTTGATGTTTTCGTGGTGAGCTGCCGTTTTTCTGTCTGCAGTCGGGTCTGGTAGGGCAGCGAGAGTAGCGGCAGTGGCAGCAGCAGCAGGCAGTTTTTGGAGTCGACGTTGGTCGAGTTTTTGAGCAGCAAATTGGAGCACGCCTACGGCGGAGCACGTCGTAGAGGTGGAGGTGACCATGAGTAGTCGTGGTGACCACGAGCTGCTCATCTTTGATGACAGCGTGAGGCTGTCCTGACGCCTCCATCGGGTTTTCTGGTTTGTGGGTTTTGTCCCTGTCGTGCAGCTGAGGGCTGTCTTGGTGCCCGAGGAGGACCCTGCTGTTGTTTATTTTTGCCTTTTTTCTTTTTTCTTACAGCTACTTTTTGTTTACTTAACTTGTTTTTGTTTAGAGCTGCCTTTTGGTTTCTTTTGTATTTATGGTTTTTATCTTTTACCAGACCTGACTCACTTGTAAATTTTGTAAATAAATTAATTTTCAGCTCATTTTATTGTTTTTGTTGTTTTCCCCTCCTTTGTTTGTTGCATCTGCTCAGTCATGACAGCCCCGTCCTGAATATTAAAGAACCTGCATAACCCCACTGTTACAATGGCGAACAGGATGGCTCTGTTTTGGCTGGCGGGTTGTTAATTGGAGTTTGAGGTTAAAGGTGGGGAGGTGTCACGTTATGATGGTTTTGCGGGAACTGCTGGTTCCCCGCTCGTTCCTTTGTGGATTGCGCCTCCTTACCTTCAAGTTTTTTTTGTTTTGATGTTTTCGTGGTGAGCTGCCGTTTTTTTGTCTGCAGTCGGGTCTGGTAACAGCGAGTAGCGCAGTGGCAGCAGCAGCAGGCAGTTTTTGAGTCGACGTTGGTCGAGCAGCAAATTGGAGCACGCCTACGAAGTGGAGCACGTCGTAGAGGTGGAGTGTGACCATGAGTAGTCGACCACGAGCTGCTCATCTTGATGACAGCGTGAGGCTGTCCTGACGTCTCCATCGGGGTTTTCTGGTTTGTGGGTTTTTGTCCCTGAGCTGAAAGGACGTATGTTTGGTTTTTTTTTGCCTGCTGTTGTTTATTTTTGCCTTTTTTTTTTTTTTTTACAGCTACTTTTTGTTTACTTAACTTGTTTTTGTTTAGAGCTGCCTTTGGTTTCTTTTGTATTTATGGTTTTTATCTTTTACCAGACCTGACTCACTTGTAAATTTTGTAAATAAATTAATTTTCAGCTCATTTTATTGTTTTTGTGTTTTCCTCCTTTGTTTGTTGCATCTGCCGTCAGTCATGACAGCCCCGTCCTGAGTATATTAAAGAACCTGCATAACGGCCCACTCGGGTCGTTACAGTAGGATTTAAATGTGGGGCTCTCTATCTCTTAAAAGTACTCATTTGCTAATGAAACAAATATGATAATGGTGGAAAGTGGAATAATAAATGAAAAGGAGCCAGTGTAGACAGACGTAACCGTGGGGCTTGCCCCCCCCCCCCCCCAGTTCCCTTAAGTAGCTAAAGATGTTATGATCTTATTTTAAAACATTACACAAGGTTGGAGTTTTTAATGTTGTGCTCTTATTTTCTTAATGTGGGCAGTATGAAAGTCATACTTGTATCTTATGCAAATTTACTGTTAATAAAATTTTCTGGACAAAAGTTGTTACCTACTTAGATTTTTTGTAAGTTGTTTGTTTATGCTAATGTCACTTTAGAACCACTTAGAAAAACACATATACAGATTCATTTTTCTTATCCTTCATTGTTAAACCCTAATGGGTATCCTGAGTAGAAGAAGGTCAGTAATAATTTATGTGACGTTACCGTAGGCCATCTTTTCATCTGGTGCTGGGATTTCTCAATCAGGAACTAGGCCATTTTGCCACCTGTCACTTTCCTATGTATGCGTCTCCGAGGATAAAATGTGGCCACACTACCAAAAATTAGGTTTTGAAGAAGGAAAAACCTATTTTTGGTAGCAGTTGTGAACCCTCAAACCCACCAACTTTCCCTGATTAAAAGACATGGTAATCTGTGATGATTATTTTTCTTTCGCAGAACTGACAAGAAGTGGGGGAGCTTGGCTGACCTGTGTGCTGTTGTCACATCATCACATCTGTGTGAGGAGGGTGAAAGGAAAGACATGGTAAATGCTGTAGGCAGGGAAAGAGCCTTCCTACAATGAATCCTTTTATACTCTATTATGGTATCAACTCAGAGGCACTATTCTGGGCAAGACCAACTATGAGAGAATTCTTGGATATTGGCTGGCGTGTGTTGGGGGACCATGTGAGTGCATTAACGCCTTTGAGGACTCTCAGCAGCTACCAGAAATAGGTTTTCTCTTTTGCTAAAACCTGTTTCTAAATGCAGTAGTCAGTGAAAGGATTCTCTGGTGATTTTTTAGAGTGCCTGATTGTTATAAACTGCGTGAAATCATATATCTCACAGAAGCTGCCAGTATTAGACTAGGCTACCAGTAGGCTCATTCATGGCAGTGCCCAACTAGACTAGGCTTGCCTGATGTATGGTGGTTGAGACCCTAAGATAGTCCTACGGGATAGTCCTACGGGAGCTCTCCAAGATGTAGGCCAGTTTGTTGAATGTGCTGATTCCTAATTTTTTTTTTTAACTTCCCATTAGTCTAACTAATAACAAATGCTTTTGATAAGCACCCCATATAAATTCATTTCTTTCCAACTGCTTAGTTCATGTTGTATGCATTTTTGCCCATTTTTGCTAGAGTAAACCACTCATTTTTGTGTCTCCCCTTCACCTTAGCCCATATTTAACAGTTAGGGCTAACCTACGTAAGACAAAGTGGGGAACCCCCTAACCCAACCTGATATAAAGCAAATTAAATTATGCAGTCAAATACTGTACAGGAATGCATCCAACCCTAACCAGCATCTTACCAAATCCCAACCCAACCTAACTTAGCATGCAAAAAATCATAGGCTACACTCCCTTATTAACCTTATTCATTAATGACTACCTTAACTTGGTATGTCTTGCGTTTGTGCGCATGTTATTAAATATAAATAAAGTGGTCCTCAACATCATGTGAGGACTACCATTAGTTTTCATGAATCACAGTAAGGCTGCTAGACCTGTAGTCAGGTACTTTTAAACAATGAAAGACTTCTCAGACTAGTGGTGACATAAAGTTGAAGTGCTGATTTTAAAAAGGGATTCCAGTGAATGAAGTTATTAACAGACAGTGGTGATAAAATTTTGGGTCTGCTAGAATTGTTTTACATGTCTTTGTTTGGACTTGAAATAATCTCTTAATACTTTACCTGTTAAAACTTTGAATATAACTTAATATTTTGTCATTTTAAATTTTTTTCTCATACCTGTTAAAACTTTGAATATAACTTAATATTTTGTCATTTTAAATTTTTTTCTCATTTCCAGCTAAATGTTTGATTAGAACTGCTCAAGAATTTATAGCACTTAATGCTGACACACACACACTAACCGAAGTTGGAAGTCTGGGAAGGATGGAGAACTGGATGGAGTTGGATGTGATGTGTAAGTGTTTGTTGATTTTGGCACTTTCCAGTCATTAATACCTGTAATATTTCTTTTTGATATACTTTTTAGTTGGTGTAAAAATACAAACACCAGTTACATCAGTTTTTAAATGCCTGTTTTGCTCTCTCAGCATGTGAGATAAGTCTCTTAACTGTTAATACCAAGTCCAGACCATTGCTTCACAAATGCTGATCTCTTATATTAGTCTGTGGGTGAAATGCGTTGCACCAGTGGTGGTTGAAGATTGCTGAGAATCACAGCTAGCCCCCAAGAGCCGAAGGGGCGAGTAAGAGACTCATGATTTAGAAGAAGAAGATGCATAATAATCTTTACTAGAACTTGGCCTGTAAGTACCTACAGTAGATGTGAGAAACTTGATACCTGCTTCGGTTAAGGTTCATTAGACAATTTAGCTTCATCATGTTATCTTTGTGACAACATCCTTCTTTTATTCATCTACCATGTCATCAATGGGCTTGCAGTCACAACCCTTTTAGAAGAATGTGCCATTGATAATCTTATTTCTGTACACTATAGGCTGGATCCTATAGCTATTCAGCCATACAAAAGCTGAATGTCTTGGCATCTTGACATATTACAAGGATAGTGTGGTCAGTCTACAGCTCTAATTCAAATATTTCACTTGCCCATGGCCAGCTACCAATGCAGAAAGCAAAGTATGGAAGGTAATTGAACTAAATACTTGGCAGAATATCTTTGTGATTGATACTATAAGTTTCCTGTAGGAAGCAACCATAGCATTACCATTTTCCTGTATGGGGGCATTTTATATATAGATATAAAGGCAGAGAAATTTTCATTATCATCTTACACAGATTTAGATGAACTTTCCCAGCTTCTTATTCTGGAATATCTGTGAAATTTCCTTGTGTCAAAAGCCTCCATATCACCTGATATTTATCAGTAGTTAATACACACCAACATACAAGAATTTAAAAGTGGCATGCAGTGATGGAAGTACCTCCCACATGTTGGGTCAACTTGAAACGATAAAAATATTCATAAACAACTGTAAAAAATTTATTTTAAGTATATATCAGCAAAATGAAAGAATTTGGATATATCTGATGTATATAGCAATGCCCTTGAAAGATATTTTTAAGCTTTGTGGGAGTACTGGAGTCTCATGATGGGTTACAAGAATAATCACTTCGTGATGATCCCAAGCTGGCGATGGACTTTTAATGTTGTTTCATCATATTCAGCCTGGTAGAAATTTCCGGCAACAAGTTTCAGCTTGTACTTGGCAGCAAAATTCCTGATGCTGAATTGTCTCCGATTTTCAGCTGAAAGGAAAATTAATTTGCTCCTTAAAAATGGTAGAGTAAATGTCATCAAAAAAATTTTAATTTATTACATCATCTTCGAATACCTTGAAAAGGTTAAAATCCAAAATGCACTCAAGCACACAATGTGAATATAAATTCTGGGAAGCCATTATTATTTAAAGAATCCCTGAAATATGAGAGATGATTATTTTTATTAAGCAGTTTAATTGATCCACTGAGTAACAGACTCACAGGGCAAGTCTGAAGAGTTTGTTCTGAAATGAGTGGTGAAACTTGCAGCAAGGTAAAGTTAAAGATGGATAGCAAGTGAGAGGTGAGCAGTGACCAAAAAAAAAAGTAAAGGGCTGTAAGTAATGCAGCTGGAGGATACACAGATGCTTTCTCTCCCTGCAAGGAATGTGCTGGTTGGGCTTCTCCTCGGTGAGAGGAGTTTGGTAGGATGAGGAGGGACAAGAGGCATTCACTGGCCTCATCAGGGGTGACTACACCCCCAGTGGCTCGTGAATCCTACTGGTTCTTTCCTCTCTCCCTCCTCCATTCCCATCCTGCTGCCTCCCTAGAGTACTGTAATTCCCCCTCACAGGGGGCAGTGCTCGAGAGGTGAAGGAAGCTTGGCACCTGCTCCCTTTGGAGGAAAACAGTGAGGATTTCATGACTGTGAATGTGTTTCCTTATATGAGTGAGTCCTCTCCGTGGTTCAGTCTCACTCAAACCTAGGACCATACCACACTGTCATCCCAAATGCTAGGCCAAGTAGGAGGTTATAGGAGGTGTTGCATCCTCTGCCTACATGTGCAGCCAGGAGCATGAAGTTTCTGGTATGATTCAACTCCAGTCAGTTGTCAGAGATGGCCTCTTCCCTAAGGAGTGAGTCTCCTATGAAAGGTGATGGTTTGTACAGTATTTCTGTAAGACCACTAACAAATTTTTAAATTTGTATTTATCCTAGGCATATAGACCAGAGCCTTTTATCATAATCCCACTTTGACCACCTCGCTTTGTCCCTGTGGCCTAAGGAAAAGTGGCTAGTGGCAGAAGGTGAGTAAGGGGTATTCCTTGTCTTCCCCATAACTACCAGATACAAAGTTCAGCAACTGTTCCATTTTCCACTAAGAATACTCTGGTTTGTGTGCCTACAAAAAGTATAAGTTACTTTTAAAAAGTTTTTCTTTTTATCTTTTGTACACTTTGTAAGTTCAGACTTACAAATTTTCTGTAAGGCCATAACTTATAATACTGAAGTATTTATATATACATTTCAACTTCTGATCACAATAATGACAAATGGTTGCATTCTGATATCAAACTTGGTTTAGGCTAGGGATGACAAAATACAGTTTATCTTGGTAAGAATGAAAAAATGAGAGAAATTCAGTATTCCTTGAGCTCTTTTATGATGAATGCCCTTTCCTGCATAATACCTATTCTAAGGCACACAATATTGTGTTACACAAAGATATGCAAACTTAAAATTTGGACAATGAGCATAATAATGGGTCTTCTCCTCTTTCCACCGTTATTCTGTATCACCGTTGTCAGGTTACTCTTTTAATCTTGTTGTTTCCTTTGTCCCTCATTTGCAGTATTTTTACTTAAATATCTCTGTTGCTTTCACTGTGATCATACTGAATTAATAGAATGTCAATGAAAATCCTTTTCATGAATTTTATTTGTAACTTCCTTAGTTTGCAGTTTGCAGGAATGTGTTAATTATTGAGGATCACCTTTAATACTCAGTTTTCAAAAGCAGTAATAAAATCAAAGACTTACTTGAAGTGTTTGGCATTTTTGGTTCATCACAGCTTAATTTCCCTGGCTGCTGATACGCCAAAAACACGTATCTATGGAGACCTGTTGGAAATGACACATTATGAATTTAAAAACTTGTACACACATTTGATTTTGCAGTTTAAATCATTTTGAAAATTACATTGCAAAGAATTTGACCTTAGCTAAGTATTACAGATATAAAACATTCACAACACATATGTCTTGTGACTTTAAATGTTCTTATCTCTGTTAAGTTACTGTTGGTTTTCATAAACAAGTGAAGTGTGTTGAAAAGTGTGATGGATGAGCTCTCATTCCTAACAAAACAGTTGCCATTCTAACAAGGTTTCTCATTTTCCATCTGATGTTAAGTTATGAAGGTAGTTAAATCAAATCATCAAGTTAATCAGTTTATAATATAGGACCCCTCAATTTGTTCACCTCAATCGATTATTTTTGTTTACTGATCAGCTGCATTATGATGATGGCTTTTGCTAGGCTAAACTAGGTTTTCAGAAGTGGTGCATTTTGCAGTTAAATCTATTAAAACTGAATATATGTAAACTTTGGCTTAGTTTATGGTAGGAAGTAAAATGAATTAATGTTACCAGTAGGATATTTTCCACGTTTAAGTTCACACCATGTAGGTTATGTTTTGTCACTTATCAGAAGACCAGACACCTGAAACCTATGATAAATAGAACACAGTTTATATACATAAACACACCTAATATGCCTTTTAGCAAATGTTTTTATATAATGTAAGTTGTTAAAAGGAACACACGCAGTAAAAGATAATTTCACAGCTGCTACAGTATTAAATAGCTTAAGAGTACAGTAATGGTAAGCCACATTTCTACTCTTGTAGTTGGCTGACCTGAAGGATTTATTTCATAAAAGATAAGAATAAGGGAAGATCAAATTAAGACATTAGACATCTAACAGGAAAAGAAAGATAATGGATGGAAAGCAAAAGGCGAACAGCAATGTCACTGGAAGCCTATAGGTAAAGCAAACAAGACTTGCTGCACTACTATGCTAAAACTCCAGTACCTGAGTTTCCACTTCAACCAATGAATATTGATTAAAGGACTCTCAAACAGGCATTGGTTTGACCTTACTTAAAGAACAACGACAAACAGAATTGCATTGTTTAACCATGGAGTGCTTTGTGTGTGATCACAACTCCTAGTGCATAGAAAACAGAAAACAATGAAGTCAGAGTAGCTGGTTCTATAAGCTGCTAAACACCGTTTGCCAACTTAAGCTGCTCTTAGCAAGATAGTAGTCGAAAGAAGATAATCTATCTCTTACCAGTTCCTTTAGGGGGTCCAGAGCCAACAAACTGTGCAAGTGTCTCCCCTTTGGAAAGTTCACATCCAGGTATATTGACAACTAGCCAGTGAAGAAACTCTCTCATTGCAGGATTCTGTCGACTTGGGGCATCAGGATCTGAAATCAAATACTTGGATGAAGCAACAGTTGTATACAAGGTATTAATGCTGTTTCTGCCTAAAACTTCACATATGCTAAATACAACAGCTAGCTGTACAGTTTTCAGATGTTTTACAAACTGTATTTTATCGTATCAAACAAGGAAGCTGGTGAGGGGTGTGGTGTCCCAAGGCTGGAAATTAGACTGAGGTTTCAAAGGATGAGATGGTTTTGGCATGTGATGAGAAGGAGAAAGGAGCAGTTAGTAAGAAAAATGGTGCGGTAGATGTGGAAATAGCCAGTTGAAGAAGAATAAGAAGGTCCAAGATATCGTGGAGGAAGGGCAAAATGAAGACCTGGACCAGATGGGAATTCAAGCAGTAAATGACAAGACAGAAGAGACTGGAGAGAATTCATTTAGCATACCCTGTCAATGGGAAAATCAAAGTGTTAAGACTGGCGATGACTGTTAGTTCACAAAATCAAGTGTTTTATAATGCACAACAAAGCTCTCAAGTTCCTCTCTTGCAATATTCAGAATTTCAGCCATGTAAAAGATCTTCAGTAAAACTGTTTTCTTAACTCTGACTTCAAAATCATCAAATTTTATTTCTTTGGTTACTCCAAAATTCTCATTCTCCCCAGCTTTTCATTGAATTTCATCTTAATTTTTGTTCTTTCTGTTATATTTCTGTTTATTTTTCCCATGCTTACAACTTTGTGATTTTATTTTTTATTGACATTTTTATCATGCAGTGCATGAGGGAAAATAAATGAAAACTAGATTGCAATAAATAAATGGTTGAATATTGTAAATCTCTTATGTCAGTAATGTCAGTACTCCATTATCCATTTTTTACTTGTCTGTTACTATTTCTAATAACTAATATAATTAATTGTGGATTTGGATGTTGAAATATTGTAATGTATTATCCTTTTTATAAAACATTAATACTTAAATTTACAGAATTAGGTAAGTATATTGGAAATTTTCTTCAGTACCTGTCATGCATAAAGTGTAAAGGCTGCTGGAGTCTGCTGGCCAGCTTATTTCAGTTGGCTCTTCAAAAACCTGGGTAGGAGTCAAAACATTTCCACAAGACACTTCACAGCTGCCATACTTCACCTGTAAACAAAATGATACCCCTTAAACTTATCCCAAAGGTAGTAATATATAATATTTTAATATGGCAAAAAAGGTCAGGTACATTACGTGATTTCGTACTCATCTTGCCACAACTGCCAAGAGAAAGGTTGAAAAGGTTCAGTTAAGTGGGCAGTTAAAAGGTTCTTAGCGTCCTTCTTCTATGTTGCTATTTGTACATCTTGGTCTTCCAAATTGTCCCATTAACTACCCTTAAACTTGTTGGTGACCTCAGCTAATCAGTTAAAGTTAAAGTCCTCTTGGGCCTCTGTAGGCTCAAAGGGCAGAGAGCTGATCTCCTGTTACTTAGGCCAACAGCCAGTGGGGGGACTGGTCCCAATGCCTGTGACACGTTGCCAGTGTGTCGCTAGGCCCACTGTTTAACTCCCCAGCCCGAAGGCTGGTACCTGTTCTCCTACTGAATATCTCTGGTTTTTTTTTGACCATAAGGTTGATGGGATGCCAGATTATTGCAGTGGCGCAGTCCGAACCATCACTGAGCGGCGGGATTTGAACCCTGGCCCTCTCGACTGGTAGCCAAGAATCATACCACTGCACCACCATGGCTAATCAGACCTCAGGTTATTAGAGTGTCACTTATCACTAACATTATGATGATTATTTTCACTTGGATACCTATTCAAAATAGATGTGATTTGCAGACTATAATCTCATTTTGAATAAGTGTAAAATATGGGTAAGATTAGGCTGAAAAGTATATGGAGTTACTGTCTGCTGTGGGATATCCTGAAAATTCAAGAGGAGGCTAAGTTATAAGGCCTATGTTACTTAACTGACCTAGTCTCTTATCCTAAGAGGATACAGTACTAATGTTCTCAGTGTTTGGGTTTGAGATTCCTCTCTTTGGGCACACTTCTTTCCCTTGGTTATTTGTCTTTTATCTTGATTTACATGTACTCAGTTATGTATCTGTTTATTCACTGTGTGCAGTTATTATTAATATTGCAATTATTTGGTACAAATTATACTGCAGTACTGTTTTACTTTTTGCCATTGTGTTTGATCAATTTTTACACTTGATCACATATGCTCTGCTCTATTCACATTCTGTTGTGAGATGGTTTCCTGACAGTAACCTTATGCAAGGCTCTCAGATATGTGTATACTTATAAGCAACGGGAGATAAAAATGCAAAACATGATCTTGAAAACAGAATACTACACCACTTTTAAATCACTTCTCACCTCTACTAAGTAACAAAGTCTTTGACCACATCCATTCACCTTTCAGTCATCAAAACTTATTTCACCAAAGTCTGTATTGCTACCCTACCATATGCTATGTCCATCACTTCTTTCACTACAAGTGTTATAGTATAACATTTGTTATAAAACATATGACTAGTGAACAGAAACAGGGAAACAGTTTTGGAATGCACATGAACAAGATGAATGATGCTAATTTAAAAAAAGACAATTAACCAACAGTATTAGCAACCAAGCATCGCAAATGTCCGGAAGGAAAGGCAAATACCTATAGCAATCTTTTCCAACTGCAAGTATGCACCAGGAATTACTCAGGGATTTGTATTTTTGTACAAGGGCTATATATGAAAGGAGCACTCTATACCCATTCAAAAATAAAAGTAGTAGCCCCTCAACTTATCATGTGCTTTCACATCAAAAGCAAAATCTGACAAACAACAAACACCCTTAAGCATAGGGTCTCCCTGAATATTAGAGGCATCCCACAACTAACAAGCACTCCATATAATTTCAAGCCTAAGCTAACCTACAATTCATGTGTTGCATTCAATTTAAAATATTTGCCTGAAAAATCAACAGCTCCTAAAAAGGTAGCCATGCAAAAACACCATCATAATAATGTAGTTGGTAAGTAAAATTCTGGGTAAGCTGAGGGCTACTGCACAATTTGTACTTATCACCTAAGCTAAGGAATGAAGTGACTGTGATTTTCAGTGGTGTCAAATCTCTGCTACAAGGCAAAATAATACTGTGTTGTGTATATTACCTCATTTTTGATCATCAATTCATGACATTTGAACACACAGTACTGTTCTAATCTAAGACTAACTCTCCTTAAGTATTTAAAAATACATTTGTTGTATGATTTATCTGGAATAAAAAAAATTACCTTGTTTTCAGAAAGAAATTGTTATAAAAAGGTCTGTTTGATTGAATGCAAGTACTGCATTATTTTAATTATTTGAAATAAAGAACTGTAACATAAGAAATGCTGTGCTATAGTTTACTGTACAGTAAGGCTATTTAGAAAAAAGTCATGAAACATCTATTATAAATCAGTAAAATTGACAGACATTTAGCAATTTCACTCTCAGTAAAATTCTTGTTTGCCAAAAGTATCACCTCACTTAGATTTCAGCGGAAACCAACCTTGACATGATGAGGAGGAAGCTCGTCAACTACATCAGGAACAATTTCTTCAATCGTCAATCGTGAAATTTGCTGCTGCTCAGCCATTCTTCCTGGAAAAAAATGTTCAAACATTATTTCACAAAATAGCATTGGAAAACTACATAAAAAAGTTTAGGATACTAAGGCTAGGACTGTCCCACAGACTCCATATCATGGACTTCCAGTCATGGATTTGAAATCTTGTACTTGACGGTAACTCTGGCATACTGTACGTGTGCCTACTCCTTATCTGTTTATTCACTTACTTTCATCTGTGATAAACTTCATGCATTGATTTGCACAGTATTTCTTTGTATTTCTCATAAATTACATATATGGGTTCCATTCATTATGGTGTAAGTTTCACACATTCAGCTATGTGGTACTGCTTTTATATTTGTATTTCTTGTGAAATACATACACAGTACACTCATGAGTTTAGTGTATTATTTTTTATAAATTAAGTACACTGTAATTAGGTTTACTGATAGCCACAGTATTTAATGTTAATACTGAATTTTCCTGTCCATTAACTTCTTCCTGTTTCAAATGAGGGCTTGCCCTCCTGTGGAACCGTTTTATGGACTTCCTGTTTCAAATAAGGGTTTTCCCTCCTGTGGCACCATATTATGGAAATTAACAACCTTTTTTGCTTTTTCTATAAGACTGTATATTACTTATGAATAAAATCAAATGAATAAAACAAAACTTCCACATGTGACGTCAGTCTAAACTGGATCCCACATTTATAACTATGAATGCTGATAAAGCATATGCTTTTGTCCTCTGAACTATACTGAGATGATAAGGCCTCCTTATCATCCTCATCCAATGACAATAAGTCTTTGTTGATATCCAAAACAAATGAATGATGTAGTTTTAAATATTCTGATAAGACTGAAGTCTCTAAAAATAAGTATGGCTGGATAAATCCAAGTCATGCTTAACGTGCAATACTGTATTATAGAGTACTGTACTAAAACTTCTCCATGTTAAAACTGACTAACACAATATGAGTTCCACTGGTGCTGGTGAAAAAGAATTTCCATTAACAGATAAACAGTAAGTCATAAGTATGTGAAGTCCTTCGCTGCAACTACCCTGGGAATATGAAAGTAATTAAAGCTTTACAGATAATACTAATGCGTATGCTTTAAGGATTAGCCACAAGTTAAAATACCCTTTTCCAGTTAATGAGAGAAGATTCACAAGAAAATGTTCTAGTTAAATGACAAATGATGGTCTGAAGTATACCTCAGAAAAAAGGATTAGCCACAAGTTAAAAGCACCCTTTTCTGGCAGTTAATGAGAGAAGATTCACAAGAAAATGTTCTAGTTAAATGACAAATGATGGTCTGGAAGTATACCTCAGAAAAAAAACCCACAGCCACTGCATTACAACTTTCTTACCAAATCCAGTCTAAATAACTGTTTGCAGTTTGGGAAATGTGTTGACTGCAACAAGTTTTATTTATTATAAAGCACACACACTCCTGCCAGTGACAAGGAATTTATTTTAATAGCAAATTACTGTTCTCAAGAATATGAAGTACACAACAATTATATTGTATCATACAAACTGTTGAACAAATCTAGATAAATTACATACTGTATCTTAAAAACCTGTGGATCTACATACATCTTGAAATCTGACAAATTCTTCCTCACCCTGTAGCCCATCCAACCAAGAAAACTGAATTTCAATTTCATCCATAATCTAAGAAAATTATTCCAGGATTTGCATCCCGATCCATTTACAATTTAATAAAGTGCTCTAAAAATCAGATGAAAATCATAAAATATTTATTCTATAATGTGCAGCCATTTCAAAGCTGAATCATCTCACTGAAATCCATCAGTAACCTAAAAGGTATCATGTAGACAGAAAGCAAAACAGGGGTTAAGTGTTGCAAGACCTACATTATCTCTCGTCAATATATTTGTTAGGACATTAGGGCAATGAACAGGCAACAACTGAGTAAACATTGCATTCTCTCAAAATTTTTGTGATTGGCCTAATGTATGCCAGTTTTGCAGTTAATCTTGTCTGATTTATTCTGTATAAAGTACAGCACAATACATGGAAATCGCCAAATATGCTATATCTGTATGAAATACATACGGCCCTGCAGTATGCAACCTACCAGACCTCAAAGATATTACTATAAGAATAAATTCTGATGACTGAAACTGTAACTGAAATATTTCTTCAGGCAAAGTGATATCAAACATCCAGAAAAGTAATTTCTAGTTTAAGACGCATATAAGCATTAAATGAAATTTATTATATAATGATTATGGAATTACAGAAATTTTACACTGAGGATATTTTTTTAAATAATATGGCTTGTAATCCAAATTTTGTATTATATAATTTTTTATGTTGATGGCCTAATTTACGTATTTCACTTTAGTACTCTACTACTTATTTTGACAAAACAATACAATATTGTATTCTACAAAGAATCCACTTACTAACTAATCAGTAGTTTGCTATGATTTTCAACATTATTACTAGCTGTATTCAATAAAATACCAATAGTTATACAGTATCCAACTACAGAATAAAGCACGTGACAAAATGGACACCAGGGCCACTTCCATGTCATTTACGCTTAGACAGTATCTTTCACAGACCCTTTCACGTTCACAAGTTGACACATTGTCTATAAAAACCGTGAGAAGGATCCATGTGCTTGCATAATTTCTCAATACTAACTTGTCTTACAGTTGGGCCAAGATTCAAAAATAGCTCCTCAACTTATCAGATGCTTCTGGTTTGACTTCAGGATAAGTAGCAAGATCAGGTAAGCAGCAAAGACTTTACAGTATAGCCTACAGCTGAATATTCAAGATATCCCACAGCTAATAGTAATTCCATATAATGGCTAGCTTAGGCCACCTTTACTTAGTGTTCAGTCTGAGAGATCCACAAAAATAGTAATTCGTGAAAGGGAGAAAACCATCTTAATAATACTATATTAAGACAAGAATTCCTGTAAGTTGACCCCCAACAAGCTGAAGGGGTACTTACTGTATTACCATAAATTGGTTTCAGTGCCAGGTCGTCTGACCAAACTTTCATAAATCAATTACCATATTCAGGAAGGGCAAACCCCTTCAGAAATCTCGTCATGTTTTTGATTTCAGAACATTTTACTATGAATTTAGTGATTATGCCAAAGTTGACTGGCAAGCTTTCTACTTCTCTTTAGGTTTGGTGCTGAAAAGACAACTTTACGATCGACTTTTATGACTATTATTATTATCTTATGGAAGAAATAAAGTTAGACCTAAAATAAAAGCAATCTAAAGGCATCACTATAAATGCAATCCACCGCAGGATAAGAATGAAAAGGTAGTACAGACCATACCTTGGGATAATTTTCTAAGTATTGAAAACTAGACCTTACTTTTTCACACCTTGACCCGATTCCCGTTTTTTATTTCATGATGGGAGAGGCACTGACACGTAGTTAATCTTTTAATATGATACATGGGCTGAACAAACCTTAAATTACTGGGCTATCACGCCAATCATAACCTAAGCAAAACATTTTCAGGGACCCTTCAATACTTTGTTTCAGTTTCACTTTCTTTGGTTTTATGTACAGCACTTCACAGGGATAATTCCCTCTCTGGCGGACCTTGTACGTTTTCAAAATAAGGTGCTCATATGTTATAATTGTCTTTCAGTGTTTTCTCGTCAGTATTACCAATAATAATTGGTAATACTTCCTATTGCAATCATAGATAACTATCAATAATGCAATTGTTTCTACGCCAAAGGTAAATTCAGAACAAGTAAATTTCCTATTAGACGTTACTGGAATAAAAATGCAGCTTGCACAAAGCTACTTAACCCTGACGTGGGCTTTAGGCTTCCCTCTACCTACTTGTACCAATATTGGGTAAAACTACGGAACAGCACTCAACACTGTCGTATTAACATAAAAGTTTAACCTCGAACGTGGGGTAATAACACCGTAAATAAAACTCGGCAACAATATTAAGCCAGATTCTATTCCCAGACAACTGCACAGGTATACGCCAGTGCTTCCCCTTTCGGTAGATTTCTCAGATATACCGTAATCTTGTCTAACAAAAGCCTGCTACTAATTACTTGCCATCATAAATAATCTTTCATAATAACTAATAATAACACAGAGTTTATCAAGTTACCTTTGCTTCTCGCTGTCACAACGCTAAAACTGAGTGGGGTCAAAATGAATAAACTGCCTGGGAACACACCTTCAAGGTTACAGCAGCAGTTGTTATGGCAACGGAGGGCTGTCTATCTGGATTCTGGGGCAGGAGGGCCGGTCACCTGCCCTTATACTGTTGGATGGGGCATCGGGCCGCTGGGGACGCCCACTCAAAGACCTCCCCCGGTCGCCCATTACTCACCCCCCCCTCCCGACCCCGAAAAAAAAAAACGCGGAGGGCACAGTCATCTGACGTAACGCTTCCTATATTCCGAGGACTCGAGTCGCTATAGGAAACCCATTCATAGTCTACGGGAGATTTTGGGGGCGTTTAAAGGAACGTTTAAACTGATGCTTTTCTCTTGGGTATTGCAACACCATTTTCTCTTATATGTAAATTACTGATAGGTAAACTGTTGGATCCGTTCTAATCATAAACATGAAGTGATTAATGATAAGGTGCTATGAATTAGCAAGATAACTAACCTTTGTTCACTAAATCTTTCTTCTTTCGTGACATTGAATAATTGCACATCATCATCCGTCATGGAACACTTAATAACATCGTGAATGTCACGTAATTTAACCGGAAATTCTAGGGGGACAATTCCCGGGCACTTTCTGTTTCCGCTGGAATGCAAAATAATGAGAATACAGTGAAACGTTTATGGTTACGCCATAGAAGGAATATTCCTAACTTAAAAATTAGATAAAAAAAATTATTCTATTTCGTTCTGCCTCCCAAAGAGTGTTCTAGATTATCATCAGTGGGCATGATTTTGAAATTTTTGTTAAAAATATTGAAAATTAAGTATCATTGTGAGATTACCATTATCGCAATGAAGCTTACAAATTTGTGATTAAACATCTTGTGAATTTATATATATATATATATATATATATATATATATGTCCAGTCTCCTTTCTTTGGATTAGCAATGGCATCATCTGTATTTTGATTGTTAATAAAGGTTCAATGGTCAAATTTGTTTAGACCTAAAACAGCATCTTGCTATCTTCGTGATGTTTTGAACGATTAATCTATACATTTTCTACACAACATTTAAAGGATTTTTTCAAAATGTGATGGTTTATGATAAGTATGGTACTAATGGCACCGACTGCCCGGTGTTTTAGTTTGCTGTTAAAGAAAACTAATGAGATGGCTTTGTCTGTCCGTCCGCACTTTTTTCTGTCCGCCGTCAGATCTTAAAAACTGCTGAGGCTAGGGGGCTGCAAATTGGTATGTCGGTCATCCACCCTCCAGCCATCAAACATACCAAATTGCAGCCCTCTAGCCTCAGTAGATTTTATTTTATTTAAGGTTAAATTTAGCCATAATTGTGCTTCTGGCACAACGATAGGTACCAACAACACAGGCCACCACCAGACAGTGGCTGGGTGTCATGGGCCGCGGCTAAGAGTTTCATGTGTTTTGGTTGAGGCCATCACCGGACCGTGGCCGAGTTTCAGGGGCCGCAGCTAAGAGTTTCATGGGCCGTGACTCAGGCCACCACTAGACCGTGGCTGAATTTCATGGGCCACGGCTAAGAGTTCCATGGGCCGCGGCTAAGAATTTCAGGGGCCGAGGCTGAAAGTTTCATATAACATTATACGCTGTACAGAAAACTCGATTGCGCCGAAGAAATTTTGGCACATTTTTTACTTGTTTTTATAGTTTATTCTTAATTTTTTTATAGGCCTATCAATTATTTACAAGTAATCTTGTCAACTTTTAATTTTAGTCCTATTTTGTGTGTGCTGTCTTTTTCATATACATCATCCCACTCTGGATTATGACAACCTTTAATAATAATAATAATAATAATGATAATTCGTTTAACGAGAAAACTTCCATAAAGACTAACGTTCATAAAATGGCTTTGATTAATATTTAGAATGAAATGATATAAAGACTTGAATTGTTTCACTCTCACGAAGGTGCACACGCGAAAAATTAATTGAAAAGTTCTACCAACTCGCTGAAGCAACCCAAATTCGAAAATACTTTTGACAATGTAAAATGCTCAGATATGATGGTTTCATTATTATTATTATTATTTATTATTATCCCGAGCTTGATGGTGTGCACTACGCTGTGCTGGAACCCTGCACTGCCATTCATGTCTCCCCCTACCCTCCTGATCTCCTGCCTACCCTGCCCCAACCAGGGTGGACAAACAGGTTTGCAGGAGGAGAGTGGTTGTGTCATGTCTTTCCTTACCCTCCTGATCCCCTACCTACCCTGCCCCCACCGAGGGCAGACAAACAGGTTTGTAGGAGGAGGGTGGTTGTGTTATGTCTTTCCTTACCCTCCTGAACCCCTACCTACCCTGGCCCCACCCGGGCAGACAAGCAGGTTTGCAGGAGGAGAGTGGTTGTGTCAAGTCTATCCTTACCCTCCTGAACACCTACCTACCCTGCCCCCACCCGGGCGGACAAGCAGGTTTGCAGGAGTGTGGTTGTATCATGTCTTTCCTTACCTTCCTGATCCACTATATACCCAGCCCCCACCGAGGGCGGACAAGCAGGTTTGCAGGAGGAGGGTGGTTGTGTCATGTCTTTCCTTACCCTCCTGATCCCTTACCCACCCTGCCCCTGGCGGATGGATAAGAAAGATCCACTCGGATTTTATTATTATAGGTTATTATTATGAAACTTGACACGAGGCCACTAAAATTATTATTAAAGTAGTTAAATTTGGCTTTTGGGTGTTTCTCCGAATAAAATTATCTCGGCTAAAACTGCAATCAATTTAATTTGCATACCAATGAAGTTTGAACACAAATGAAGATTTGTATGCCTTCGTTTTACGACGACGTTCGAATCTCCACTAAGCTGATAAAAAAAAAAATATATATATATATATATATATATATATATATATATATATATATATAATTGATTTAGACTTTAAAGATCATTACAAAATTGTAAAAAAAAAAAGTGACACGTGCGTCAGATGATTGGTGTATGTGTCAAATAAGGCGTTAGTTTAAACGGTGCGTCTAATTTTGAAATGGCAGCTGAAACTATCGGAACATTCTCGGCTATGGCGAGGTTGGGTTGTTGTCTGGGACTAGTAGACATATCTCTCATGCTAATCTTCTTATTGTTATTCGTACTAGTGCACTCGAACCACAGGTTTGACAGTAGGCCTAATGTAAAAGATGGTCGAGATGCCAAGTCTTGACCTTCGAAAGGTTACATGCCGTTCTTGTGGGGTGGGGTTAGTGCACCTCACGCAGTGCACTGTAGGCGTTACTTGACGTTTTTTCAGCGTTCCTTCGGGCCCTAGCTGGAACCCCTTTCATTTCTTTTACTATACCTCTATTCATTTTCTCTTTCTTCCATTATGTTATTCACCATCTCCTAACAGTTCTTTCTTAGTGCGAGGTTTCCCTTCCTGTTACACCTTTCAAAACTTTCTACTCTCAGTTTCCCTTTCAGCGCTGAATGGCCCTATAGGTCTCAGCGCTTGGCTTTTGGCCTCAATTCTATATATTCTATTCTGTTCTATTCGGTTGATTGACTTCATTACCCTTAGACTTGAAATGTTGCACACAGAAGAAAAATAAATGTATGGACACACGCATTACGTTTTATCGTAGAGATTACCATTATTCGAAATAAGCAAGAACTGATTTTAAAACAACTTTCAAAAGTGAAAGTAAAATTAGCTATGTAAAACTCTTCATGCTGTCTTATCACCGATACTTCATATTTCAAAATGTCGATACAGGCAGTGAGCAAAGTCGTATAAATCCCATTAGGATAAATCCATTCCATTCTGAAGAAGAATAAGAAAAAAATCCCCGTGATATTTTATACCATTTTCAACTGACGTGACAAACCTCCATTTGTGTGGCAACAAAAAAAGAAGTGATCTGTGGTAATATCGGCTTCAGTGACCGAGCGTCTCGATGGACAATGGGCCGAAGAAGAAAGCCCATTCCCGCATTCCATTTAGTCGTGGCTGTTTCGATGGCTGTAAATAATCCCCTGGTATGTATATATCTAAGCACATTACTCTCAGATTTACGATGGTTCCGAGTGTAGCATTTGCATATCGGGAAGTGTGTAATTGGCCGTAGGAAAGGGTGACAAACGAGGGCCGAATTTTATAGTCGCTGATGATACTTCAGTGTGGTGGAAGGGATTTAGATTCGGTTCGTAACTTCACGCTTTTGGATTAGACCCATAAATGAAGATAACAAAAGTATTGAAATTACTTTGTCGTTATCATTATTATTAATATTAATATTATTATTATTTTATATGAAGAAATCCACAATGGTGTAAATGTAAATACAAATATAAACATATACAAAGCGAGAACTTTCGAGAAACTGCTCGATTATCGAGCAGGTTCTCGAAAGCTCTGGTTCGTATATATATTTCTAATATAAATTTCCATTTACATCATTGTGGATTTCTTCGCCATTTTAGTGACTCATGCTATTATTATTATTATTATTATTATTATTATTATTATTATTATTATTATTATTATTATTATTATTATTATTATTAGCAAAAAAGGGGCAAACATACTGGACATGCGTGGGAGATTTTGACTTGAAGGAAATTTCCACAGAATAGGAAATAAGAAAAAAGACAAAAATATCAAGACCTTCCTATTTATTTATTTCCCGCTATTTCTAACGATTAGTCTTGCTAAGCCCACGAAGAAATTATTGACGGAAATCCGTTTTTAGTTTGCTGTAAAAGAAAATGATTGCGCCGGTTTTGTCTATCCGTCCGCGCTTTATTTTGTCCGCCCTCAGATCTTAAAAACTACTGAGGCTAGAGGGCTGCACATTGGTATGTTGATCATCCACCCTCCAATCATAAAACATGCCAAATTGCAGCCCTCTAGCCTCCTCAGTAGTTTTTATTTTAATTAGGGGTAAAGATAGCCATAATCGTGCTTCTGGCAACGGTATAGGTCAGGCCACCACCAGGCCGTGGTTCAAGTTTCATGGGCCGCGGCTCATACAGCATTATACCGAGACCACCGAAAGATAGATCTATTTTCGGTTGCCTTGATTGTCCGCTGTACAGAAAACTCGATTGCGCCTTTTATATTTCAGTCTCGTCTCAAGTTAGCATTTGTCTTGATCATAAACAACTTGATGGTATTCGTAAATTAAGTGAATTTTCACATTAAAAATCTCCTTTAACCACAGGCCGAGCAATCGTGACCTTGACATTTGCCCTGGAAAAACTGTATTTCATCTCTTGGCCTAATCAGTGAATTATGTACATGGTTGTCAGTCGATCGTGGTGGTGAACAGCCAGGCCAAGGAAGGGTATTGGGCTGGCACCCTCATCCCAAATCGACTTGCTTAGATCCAGTAGGTTAATAATCTCTGAGATTATATATATATATATATATATATATATATATATATATATATATATATATATATATATATATATATATATATATATATATATATATATATATATATATATATATATATATATAAATTCTGACTCACGTCAGGATCAACCCAGGTCTCTCAGGTGGAAAGCATTATCCACTCGGCCATACAAGTCTAAAAGAAGTTGGAACCTTGATGGTTACCTGGGCAAGCTAACTGCTTGCATACCAGCGAAACCTCCCGACTCAGCAATGACCCAATGGACAACATTTCATTCAATTATCCCTTCTGAGTGAATAAGATAGAAATCATCAACACACAATCACGTGTGGAACAGAAATAAATTTCTGACTCATCGGGATCGACAGGCTCAGGTGGAAAGCTTATCCACTCGGCCATACAAGTCTAAAAGAAGTTGGAACCTGAGAGCAACTGACCCAAGGAATTACCTGGGCAAGCTAACTGCTTGCATACCAGCGAGTTTTCCCCAACCTCCCGACTCAGCAATGACCCAATGGACAATTTCATTCAATTATCCCTTCTGAGTGAATTTCATCAACACACAATCACGTGTGGAACAGAAATAAATTTCTGACTCACGTCGGGATCTTCTCAGGTGGAAAACGTTATCCACTCGGCCAACAAGTCTAAAGAAGTTGGAACCTGAGCAACTGAAATAACTGCTTGCATACCAGCGAGTTTTCCCAACCTCCCGACTCAGCAATGACCCAATGGACAACATTTCATTCGAATTATCCCTTCTGAGTGAATAAGATAGAAATCATCAACACACAATCACGTGGGAACAGAAATAAATTTCTGACTCACGTCGGGATCGAACCCAGGTCTCTCAGGTGGAAAGCAGGGCGTTATCCATTGCTGAGTCGGGAGGTTGGGGAAGGGTAGTTGGTGCAGTTGCTGGCCGCCTTTGCTTTCCACGTGAGAGACCTCATCCCAAATCAGAAATTTATTTCTGTTCCACACGTGATTGCTTGATGATTTCCATTCACTCAGAAGGTAATAATGAAATGTTGTCCATTGATTGCTGATATATATATATATTCCAACTATATATATTGTATGGCCGAGTGGATAACGCCCTTGCTTTCCACCTGAGAGACCTGGTATATATCAGAAATTTATTTCTGTTCCATATGATTTCTATCTTATTCACTCAGAAGGGATAATTCGAATGAAATGTATGCTATGGTTGAGGAAAACTCGCTGGTATGCAAGCAGTTAGCTTGCCCAGGTAATTATAATAGTTGCTCTCAGGTTCCAACTTCTTTTAGACTTGTATATGGATATATATATATCCTGACGTGAGTCAGAAATTTATTTCTGTTCCATGATTGTGTGTTGATGATTTCTATATATATATATATATATATATGTATGTATATGTTTATATATATATATATATATATATATATATATATATATATATATATATATATATATAAAACAACAGAAAATGAAATATTCATGAATTACATCTCAGTTACAGTAGTAACGATAAAGATGAGGTCATTCCATTAATGAAAGTTGCATTGATGATTACAATACGCACACAAAAAAAAATAAATAAATAAATAAAAGAGAAACGCCAGAATTAATTCGCTATTCCAGCAAAACTCTTTTGCAATATACCGTTGGATCCAGTAAATCTGGTTCTCAGAATAAAACAAAAGTGTCGTGTCCACAACTTGAAAAACCGTGACCAATAAGTCAACCTCACGAGGCGCGCTGTAGGCATTACTTAAGGCTCTTTGCAGCGTACCATCGGCCCCTAGCTGCAACCCCTTTCATTCCTTTTACTGTACCTCCGTTCATATCATCATTCTTCCATCTTGCTATCCACCTTCTCCTAATAATTATTTCATAGTGCAGCTGCGAGGCTCACCTCCTGTTACACCTTTCAAACCTACCTGCTATCAATTTCCTTTCCAGCGCTGAATGACCTCATAGGTCCCAGTGCTTGGCCTCTGGCCTAAACCTTATATTTCATTCCACGATCGCTAGCACTGATAAATAAGAGAATAAATGAAATTGCAGAGACATTATACGATTTGCCAAATGCGTGGAAAATGGTTAGGTTGGCTGTACGTTTAGATGAAGACGGCCTTATGCCAGCACTCCCCTTCTACGTCAGTGGGAAAAGGAGTTAAAGACGATGAATGGTTTGATGTGGACTTCTGGGCTCGGTCCTACCAGCTGAGATATGTAGAAAAGGTTAAGAATAGATCATACCAATTATATACACGAAGCAAGGTTACAGCAATGTAATCTGCGCAATGGTATGACAAAACGAGTCTATTATAATTATATTACAAGGTTACAGTAATGTAATCTACGAAGTCACAGGACACACGAGTCTTTTATAATTATATTACAAGGTTACAATAATGTAATCTACGTAATGGGATGACAACACGAATCTATTATGATTATATTACAAGGTTACAATAGTGTAATCTGCGCAGTGGGATGAGAACACGAGTCATTATAATTATATTACAAGGTTACAGTAATGTAATCTACACAATGCTAGGACAACACGAGTCTGTAATGATATTACAAGGTTACAATAATGTAATCTACACAATGGTATGGCAATGTAAGTCTATTATAATTATATTACAAGGTTACAATAATGTAATCTACACAATGGTATGGCAACGCGAGTCTTTTATAATTATATTACAAGGTTACAATAATGTAATCTACGGAATGGGATGACAACACGAGTCTATTATAATTATATTGCAAGGTTACAATAATGTAATCTACGTGATGATAGGACAACACAAGTCTATTAAAATTATATTGCAAGGTTACAATAATGTAATCTACGTAATGAGATGACAACACGAGTCCATTTTGTAATTATATTACAAGGTTACAATAACGCAACCTAAGGGATTGAGATGACAACACGAGTCTATTATAATTATATTACAAGATTACAATAATGTAATCAGTGCGATGGGATGAGATCACGAGTCTATTAGGAATTATATTAAAAGATTACAATAATGTAATCTGCTCAATGGGATGAGAACACGAGTCTATTATGATTATATTGCAAGGTTACAATAATGTAATCTGCACAATGGCAGGACAACACTAGTCTATTACAATTATATTACAAGGTTACAATAATGTAATCTACGCAATGGTAGGACAACATAAATCTATTATAATTATATTACAAGGTTACAGTAATATAATCTACACAATGGGATGACAGCACGAGTCCATTGTAATTATATTACAAGGTTACAATAACGTAACCTAAGCAATGGGATGACAACACGAGTCTTATGATTATATTACAAGGTTACAATAATATAATCTACGCAATGGTAGGACAACGCGAGTCTATTATAATTATATTACAAGGTTACAGTAATGTAATCTATGCAATGGTGGGACAACACGAGTCTATTGAAATTATATTGCAAGGTTACCATAACGTAAATCTACACAGTGGTATGGGGACACGAGTCCATTATAATTATATTAAAAGGTGACAATAATGTAATCTACGTAATGGGATGACAACACGAGTCTATTATAATTATATTACAAAGTTATAGTAAAGTAATCTACACAATGGTATGGAAACACGAATCTATTATAATCGTATCATCAGTTGTAAAAAGAGTAGTTTGTGAAACGTGGAGATTAATTCCCGTAGAGTTTTTGACACTCGGTCTTCCGGTAGCTATCCCATTTGTTCAGCCCCTTCTTTGACGCCTGATTATCAGTAGAACCCGGACTCGAATTCGGCAAGAGGAGGAACATGTCGGTCACCATGACATCCCTAAACTGAGGTTCGGAGTTAGGACGAAAGGAGAGCCTTCAGGTGGCTCGTTAATCACAAGCAATTTACTTTCTTGATTGCAAGAGCCCGAAATATGATCAGGCATTTATTTTTAAATCTTCGCAGGAATTTCCTCCATCAAATGATCTGTATAGTTTTATGCTATGTTATGTTATGCTATTTATTTAAATATTGATTTACTCCTTTTGTACAAAAAAAATATTCTTGTTATGTTTTAAAGACATTGTCAGAACGGCTTTATAATAATAATAATAATAATAATAATAATAATAATAATAATAATAATAATAATTATTATTATTATTATTATTATTATTATTATTATTATTATTATTATTATTATTATATTATTAAGTTCTTAGTTGGACGAGTCGGTAGAGTTGTCGGCTAGCGATCTGCTAGGGCCGAGTTCGAGTCTCCGACCGGCCAATGAAGAATTAGAGGGATTTATTTCTGGTGATAGAAATTCTATTATTATTATTATCATATTATTATTATTATTATTATTATTATTATTATTATTATTATTATTATTATTATTATTATTCAGCTAAAATCCATATTCAGATACAGAATTCAGCCCACAGATGATTGGCTGGATAAGATTAAGTCGGTTTTGTGCCAGCACGCGCCCTCGCCCAAAATAGGCCTGGCAATTTTGATAAGGCGTTTAGTGAGGCCTGGTCTAAACCTCTGGACTCGGCCCAAGCAACCCAAGATAATATGGACAACCAGAAAAGACTGATGTAAACGCAGGGAGCTGAGACCGATTGAGGGATATTATCCTGAAGGAAATTACGTAAGTACATAAAAAAAACTACAGGAAAAAACAGTCAAGGCTACAATGGTAATTTACAAGTGAGCAGGAGGTGAATTTGTGGTTGTATGTAAGAGGGAGAGAGAGAGAGACCACTACTCAGAGAGAGAGAGAGAGAGAGAGAGAGAGAGAGAGAGAGAGAGAGAGAGAGAGAGAGAAGAGAGAGAGAAGTCACTATTTCAAGAGAGAGAGAGAGAGACTCAGAGAGAGAGAGAAACCACTACTACTCAGAGAGAGAGAGAAGTCCACTACTCAGAGAGAGAGAGAGAGAAAACCACTACTACTCAAGAGAGAGAGAAAGAGAGAAACCACGACTCAGAGAGGAGAGAGAGAGAGAAACCATTACTACTCAGAGAAAGAGAGAGAGAGAGAAAAACCACTACTCAGAGAGAGAGAGAGAGAGAAACCACTACTACTCAGAGAGAGAGAGAGAGACCACTACTCAAAGAGAGAGAGAGAAACCACTACTCAGAGAAAGAGAGAGAGAGAGAGAAGTCATTACTAAGAGAGAGACCACTACTCAAAGAGAGACCAGAGAGAGGAGAGAGAGAAACCTACTATTACAAGAGAGAGAGAGAGAGAGAGAGAAGTCATTACAAGAGAGAGAGACCACTACAAAAGAGAGAGAGAGAAAACCACTGCTCAGAGAAGAGAGAGAGAGAGAGAGAGAGAGAGAGAGAGAGAGAGAAACCACTACTCAGGGACCTATTACAAACCTTAGAGAGAGAGAGAGAGAAACCACTACTCAGAGAAAGAGAGAGAGAGAGAGAGAGAAGCTACTATTACCTTACAGACCTTACAAGAGAGAGAGAGAGAGAGAGAGAGAGAGAAACCACTACTCAGAGAGAGAGAGAGAAGCTACTATTACCTTACAGACCTTATAAGAGAGAGAGAGAAACCACTGCTCAGAGAGAGAAAGAGAGAGAGACCTTATAAAAGAGAGAGAGAAACCACTGCTCAGAGAGAAAGAGAGAGAGAAACCGCTACTCAGAGAGAGAGAGCTAACAGACCTTACAAGACCTTAGAGAGAGAGAGAGAGAGAGAGAGAGAGAGAGAGAGAGAGAACTAGAGAGAAAAGAGAGAGAGAAGCTACTATTACCTTACAGACCTTATAAAAGAGAGAGAGAGAGAGCGCAGGGTTGAAGCAAGAGGAGCAGGTGGTCCTTACACCTGTGCTCAGGTAATTTACCGGCGGCCTTCTCGTTCCCCCTTCGCTCTCTAATGCCACGACTGTAATGGCAGACGAAGATAGAAACCCACAAAAGGGAAAAAGCAATGTTTTCGAACAGAGACCCAATAGAGGTCCCTATATATATATATATATATATATATATATATATATATATATATATATATATATATATATATATATATATATATATATATATATTTTATGCGTGATGAATAAGTAGCTGGAAGCAAGTAATGTTTTTACGTCGGAAATGAAGTCTGTAATAAAATAATAGAAAGGAGAGTAAGTGGATGGAGAGAGAGAAAGAAATAATTCAGTGAACTGAATTGAATGGAATGTAGAATTTAGGCCAGAGGCCAAGCACTCGGACCTATGAGGTCATTCAGCGCTGAAATGGAAACTGACAGTAAAAGGTTTGAAAGGCGTAACAGGAGGAAAACCTCGCAGTTGCAATATGAATCAATAGTTAGGAGAGGGTGGAAAGTAAAAGATGGAAGAAAGATAATATGAACGGATGTACAGTAAAAGGAACGAAAGGGGTTGCAGCTAGGGGCTGAAGGCACGCTGCAAAGTACCTTAAGTAGTTCCTACCCTGCACCGCATGAGGTGCACTGACGGCCGTACCCTCCTACGGGGAAAAAGTGTACCTTAGTTTAACCAGACCACTGAGCTGATTAACAGCTCTCCTGGGGCTGGCCCGAAGGATTAGACTTATTTTACGTGACTAAGAACCAGTTGGTTACCCAGCAACGGGACCTACAGCTTATTGTGGGATCCGAACCACATTATAGCGAGAAATGAATTTCTATCACCAGAAATAAATTCCTCTAATTCTTCATTGGCAGGCCGGAGATTCGAACGTGGGCCCGGCAGTGTGCTATCCAAGAACTATACCGACCTTCCCAACGAGGAACTCCTACGGGGAAAACACAGTGCACAGTGAATCATGAGTAAGTGATGAGGGTAAGTGGGACTTAAGAAGCGGGGACAGCGAATGTTGATTAAAATGGATGGTGGAAGAGTGGGTGGTGAGAGAAGAGGGTATTCACAGAGTAAGTGAAGCAAGGAGATCAGCATTACGTGCTGGGGTAAGAAGGGAACTTGATGCCAATGGAATATATGAAAGGACTGTTGAGCCAACTCTCCTCCAGAGAAGTGAAGCGCAGATGTCGAAGGCAAAGGGAAGAAACAAATTACAAGCTGATGAGAGAATTGCCTATGTAATACATGTGGCTAAAGATGGAGTAAAGGGCTGAGAAATTTAGAGATAAACAGAGGGACTGGTAAAAGGGCTCACATAGATGGTTCGGACCTGTGGGGAGAATGGAGGGAAAGAACACCCAGAAAGGGCTGGATAGATGCCGTGAAGGACTTATTGGATAGGAGAAATCCTCAATACTTAGGAAGCAAGAGCGTGTGTACAAGAAAGTGAAGGATAGCTCAGTTTGTTGTGGGGGAGGGGGTGGTGGTCGTCGGGATGCTGATGAAGCATCTGTGATCTGTGTAGGTGTAGGTATGTGTGTGTGTGTGGGGGGGGGAGTTTAACAGCAGAGTCATTATAAAGATAATGAGCTCAATGCTAGTGCTTGCTACTGAATACTTTTCAACAGCAATATTATCCCTCATAAATGCAGTTAGAATATTATATTGTATGTCGTCCAGTTTACGCTTCAATACATTGATATTTTACCCATTTGCTTAAATACGTGCATTGAAGTATGCTGAATATCACAGACTATTATTAAAAGTATATTTACTGAATTTTTAGTAAGTAGATGAACATATCTATAAGTATATATATATATATATATATATATACATGTATATATTTGTATACATATTATATATATACATATATATAAAACATATATACAGTATATATATATATATATATATATATATATATATATATATATATATATATATATATATATATATATATATATGAAAAGGGACAGCGTCAGGTACCTTGTTTCCTCCCTGTAGCCACTCTCGAAAGAGAGCAGATTATGCAGTAAGTTACGAACGAAAGACAAAAACTTCACTAAAAATTAGGCTACTCAAAGCCTCGTTCAATCTCTCGTAGGTCCTGCAGCTACTAATATAATAACTTCCTCATTATGGTACAGAAATTCCTACTGAAGTTATCCCGTAGGAGGAGAGGTTGCTTCGTGGTCCACAGGATCCTGCCCTTGGCAGGAAACTCTCCCTCTATTCTGGGAGATTCTTTCGACGCACGTGACCCTGAGATATGGTATTTTGAGAGACAGGGATTATATGCGTCAACATCTTTCTGGAGGACGATATATATATATATATATATATATATATATATATATATATATATATATATATATATATATATATATATATATATATATATATATATATATATATATAGATAGATATAGATATAAGCATTGTTTAGTATCGAATTCACCACACTGGGAATAACTGATATCAAGTATATATGTACTATTAAGCCACAAATGTTGTTTAATATCGAATAAATAACTGAAATCTAAGTATATATTATACGCGCAAATATTAAGCCACAAATATTGTTTAATATCGAATTCATTATACCTTGGGAATAGCTGAAACCTAATTATATCTACACACAATTATTTAGCCACAAGCATCGTTTCATATCGATTTCACAATGCCTTGGGCATACCCTACACCCAACGGGAAATTGTAGTTCATAAAATACTTCTGTGCCGGCCAGGACTCAGAAGTATGGCCTGGTTTAGAAATAACAATAGACAGTGCTTTTGGCCACCCAGGTATCAAGAAAGATATAAGCTGATATCGACTGTACTGTACATATTGCTGTTGAAACTTAGTTTCTGTACTTAGCATCGATGCCAACCTATCTCCACCATGGAAGCATCCCGGTAAGTTTGTAAAGTTTGTAACAGCGTATGAATTTTTGTCACACACTCGTGACTACTCTATATTCACAAAGATCAAGCTACAAATATCATTTAAAATCGAATTCACTATGCCTACAGAAAATGTTCACCAACAGCGCGTCAAACCAATACGCACTGCACCATTCACCTCTATTTTGTGTGTATAGACGGTAGGCCTATAACTACTCTGTTGGAATAGGTCATCTGGTTGACTGAAACATGAAGTAAATTTACCGCAGATATTTTTGTTAATACATGCTATTTGACTGACACGAGAGGAACTCGCTCTCTGCCGTCTATTTATGCAGTTAGTACTAAATATATTCCTGATGGGGATAGCACTGGATAGTTTTAAGTGTCAAGGCATTTGATCAGTATTGTTTATATATCACACGAAGTAGCGTTTAATTAATAGTTAAAATTCATCACAGCAAGATAAATATTATTATACCTGCCAACAATCTGAAGACAAAAAACTTTTCATCAACAAGGCAATTTCATCTCTGTTTTGTCACTAAATCTGGTACCAGTGACTGGACTTTAATTTTTGTTGATATTCGCTTTGTTGCAGCTGTTCTTAGTCTAAACCGGTAGACCCACGTGGCTCCCACCCCATGCCGCATGCGCAGTACCCCCAGCGCGTGCGATCTACCGAGGTCTAGTGTTCGTCTTCCTGAGTTGCCAACGCTGTGTGCCCAAGGTTTTCCACTTGCTAGATCGACTTAAAATGGACATTTGAATAGATCATTTAGTTCTTATGTACTGTTCAATGAAACTGCAACACCTACGAGTGCTGATTACGGATCGGTAAAGAAGGCTGAACAGGCGAGAAAATAGACAAAACGGCAATTATCGAGTGCCAGGTATCTTCTCTCGCTCGGGGTTAGGGTGCGTGCTCCGAAAGGGGTCCAGTGTAGCGTGTTACGTGCTCGCGTTAAGGTAGACCGTCCTACCCGTCTCTCTCTCTCTTTTTCGTTTCACCACTTCACATACACACACGAACCATGCTTATGCAAGGGGCCCTACCAGCCACCATGCCCTCCGCAATCACCACGCCGACGATGCACCCTCAGGCTATCGAAGCGCCCGGTATCAGCCAGAAGGACACTACCTTCACCAAGATATTCGTGGGCGGCCTCCCGTATCACACCACCGACAAGAGTCTGCGGGAGCACTTCGAAGTCTACGGCGAGATCGAGGAGGCCGTTGTCATCACCGACAGACAGACCGGAAAGAGCAGAGGCTATGGTTTTGTAAGTTACTTTTGACAGTTGTTGGTGTTTGTCGTTTGCCTTGTACCGAATGTGTGTGTGCGTGTGTCAGACTTTCTGAAGTGGAAAAGGCGGTTATATATATATATATATATATATATATATATATATATATATATATATATATATATATATATATATATATATATTTAAGTGGAAAAGGGGGTTTATATATATCTATATATATTTATATATAATGTATATAAATATATATTTTTATATATGTATGTATGTATGTAAATATATTTATATTTATATATGCCCCCTGACTTTTAGTGTGACATTTGTATAGCTTGTCATGCATGTCCGTCACTAGACTGTTTTGGGCTCTGTTTTGTAATTGTTAGACTATATAATGAAAGACGCCATTCACTTTCGCTATTAATTTCAAACGTTCGCCGATTTAATGTCGAGTGGATGCGGCTTTTGAAGCGTCCTTTCGGAGACAACGTAAGAAAATTAAACCGAATGGGAACCCTGCTCCTCCTGTGGCAGGCCGACGCGCCCTCGGTCTAGATGTAATCGAAATTTCAATTGGTGGTCCCATTGTGGTACTGCATCGTCCCGAGCTCGGTTTCCTTGGACGTAACCGAAAATACCCATTTTTTGCTGAAGTTCATTTCCATCATAGTTCTAATGCCCCGATTGATATCGAAAACTTGGACCAAGTACAGTATATTGTGAAGGCAATACGTCTTCATAGGCCATTCCATGGCAAATTACCTGTTTGGTAGTGAAAGTGTTGTTCTTTGGCCGGTGTCTGTATCACATTTATTATTATTATTATTATTATTATTATTATTATTATTATTATTATTATAGCCGTTACAATTTAGTTTCCCGTTTTCCCAATGTATATTGTTGGCTGGTTTAGATTAAGCTAGCTTGGGCCATTGCTCTAAGTGTGGTTGGGTGAGAGTGGGAATAAGAGGCAAGAGACCGTGTCTGTTGTATCTGCTTCTGTAATAGTATAATGCAACGATCTGAAATAAAGTTAATAGACGTTATTATCGATATGAAAATTCGTCGGAATCATACCTTTTTACCTGTAGTTGTAGCCTAAAAGTATTCATTATTATAACCGAATATCGTTTATTTTGGTTGTGACACCTTGAGACGTTTATTAGGAAATAATGTAATGATAATTTTTATCATTCATTTTCCAGATATCGCTGTTGTGTTGGAGACGGTTAGTTGTATTTTCACTGTAACATGTGTCTTCGTCAGTGGTAATAAACGATTGTATATCTGGTCCTCAGACTGCGAGAGAAGTTGTTTTTTGTTTGTTTGTTTTTATAACTCCCATACATTTTAAATAACCAGTGTATATTATTCCAGTCACTTTTCTTTTATTCACGCATATAATTTCACTTTGTGTTTGTTACATATGCCTGAATTATAATGAATATGGCGCCTTTCATTCGTTTAACCAGCTTGTTTATGAATCTTTCAACTGCCTTGTTTTGCCTTTTGATTGTAAATGATACAGGTAAATCTAACAAATTTATCGACCTGTTGGAAAACTGCTGTGGCCACTGCACGTTTGCAAGTATTTTGCCTCCGCTATTTTATGGGTAGTACTGTCAGTATTACCTGGGGATCCGGTATCTCATACACGGTTTAGGTATAGTAGTCTCATACACGTAATCGCTAACAAGCCGTTCATGCATACGACTTTAAATCTCGCGATATCCGAGTAAATTTGTTAGTTTCTTTTTATTATTTGGTATGAGATTATTCATTTGATTCAAGTTTTTTTTTTTTATGGTATGAAGGCTGAGACGGCCTGGAAATACTGTATGTGTGCTGTTGAATTAGGCGTTGCTAAGGAAGGAGGAGTTTGATCTCAGACAGTTCCAGTTAACATTTCAAAGTTGTCGATTTCGAACATGTTCAGATAGTATGTCGGTTGTGTAGACTCTCTCTCTCTCTCTCTCTCTCTCTCTCTCTCTCTCTCTCTCTCTCTCTCTCTCTCTCTCCGGTTTCTGACAGAAGTATTGAAAAGATGCGTTTTGAATGGCTCGATAGTTTCGCTAATACGTTGTTAGGTGCGCCAACTCGCTTTGTAGGCATTTGGCTTGTATAGTTTAGAGACCCATTTTGCAGCGCTGAAGAGGTAATTGAAGTGGGAAACGGTTCAGCGTAGCCTGCAACTTCGAGATACTAGACGCAAACCACGATGCCTTTTTTATCGAAGCAGAACGTGTTTCGTTTTGTGAAGAACGTTTGGCGTTTGACATAATTCTGTTCGTCTGAGGGTCCACAGCCCGTCGTTTCTCTTGACTATGGAGGGTGAGGGACAACCAAAACCATTCTCTTCTCCGTAGAGGGGGTTACTGCCGTCAGCGCGCCTCGTGATGCACTGTAGGCATTACTCAAGATTCTTTGCAGCGTCCCCGGGCTCATGGCTGCTACTTCTTTTATTCCTTTTACTGTGTCTCCATTCATATTCTCTTTCTTCCATCTGGCTTCCCACCCTTTAACAATTGTTTCACAGTGCAACTGCGAAATTTTCCTCCTGTTACACTTTTCAAACCACCTTGCTGTCAATTTTTCTTTTAAGCGCTGAATGACCTCATAGGTTCCAGCGCTTGAGCTTGGCCTAAATTCTATATTCAAATTCCAAAACCATTCTGTTGTACAAAATCTTTAATGTTCTGTGACCGTAAGTGCGATGGTTATATTTATTGAAAGCAGCTTAGTTTTTTCGGCTAGAGTATACTTCACTTAGTTTCACTTTGGTTTTATGCACAGCCCTCCACAGGGATGATTCCCTCTGTGGCGGGCCCTTGTACGTCTTCAGAATAAGGTGCGTCTTATATATTATAATTGTCTTTTGGTGTTTTCTCGTCAGTATCGTAGCTCCTGCAGAATAGAAGAGTCTCAAGTTCTTTTTTAAATTTGCTTTCTTCTTGTATGATCTTCAGTTCAGGCGGTATTTTGTTGCATAATCTTGGTGCGCAATGTACAAATGCTCTCTCTCCTGACTTACAATTTGTTCTAGGTTCAAATAGCCTATATGCTTCACTTGCATGTCTGATTACAATATTCATTTCAGGTCTAAAGAATCTTAAGTAGTTTCTCAGATATGTTGGTTCACCATATTTTAGTGCTTTAAAGACTGCAAGAAGTATTTTATATTCTATTCTAGCTTTTACTGGGAGTCAATTTAGCTCAATTAGTGCTGGGGTTATTGTCACGGGAATGTAGTCCTTTTATTAACATGGCGGCTCAATTTTGCACTCTTGCAATTTTCTTAGTAGGTAGTTAGGGAGACCGTAGTATATAACGTTTGACATAATTCAAGCCTCGAAAGTATCTGGTTGCAAATTGCTGTTTTCAGAGTATCGTCACAAACAAAGTTCTAAACTGAAAACTTTATTGATTTCTGTGTAAGCATGTATTATATATCATAAGTATATAAATATGCATTTACCATGTACTGCCAGTGTACGTGTTGCGTATGTATGTATGTGTGTATTCATTATTCATGTGTGTATGTATACATTCACGATTTCATCCCGTACAGTATGTATTCATGTATGTGTGTATGTGTACGTTCACGGTTTCATTTAAGTGGACTGGCTCAGTGGAAAGTCACTCTTTTGTTTTGCTGACGTCAACGGTTAATGCTATGAAAGTGAATGTTGACACAGATTGGTTGCGGGTTGGAATAACATCTCAATGAAGATTTTGTATTGAATTATAGAAATCGGAGTAACAAATTAGAGGAAACAAAACAGCCAAATGGGAGGGATAAAAGGGAACGGATAAAAGTAGAGAGAGAGAGAGAGAGAGAGAGAGAGAGAGAGAGAGAGAGAGAGAGAGAGAGAGAGAGAGAGAGAGATTTTGTTTCCGGAACCAGCCTGATGAAAGGGACCTGCCCATTTTTTTCCCTCTTTTCCCATTGTTGAACAATTAAACCGGATGCGACATCTCGTACAAGCGACGAATCCGTCATGCGAACCGGAGCGGCATTTTGCATACAGTCGCTTTTCGGCTCTTTAGGATCGCTGATGCTAGTGCCTGCATGTTTGGCATATTTGAAGCTAATGCTTTCATGTTTGGGATCATTAATGCAGATGCTTCAACGCTGGGGTTATCACCGATAGTAGTTCTCATATGCTTTAGGATCGTTGATATAGGCCGATGCTCATATGCTTGGAATCTTTGATGATGGCGATGCTTCCATGTTTGGCATCACTGATACCAAACTGCCATGTTTGGGATGATTTATATAAATGTTCACCTGTTTGGGATCTGTAATACTGATGCTTAAGTTGTGGTTGATAATGTCAGTGCTCAAATGTTTGGGATAGCCTACTTGTCATCTCTGATGCCAGTGCCTGATGTTTGCCATATTTGACGCCAATATTTTCATGTTTGGGATCACCGATACAGGTGCTTCGACGCTGGGATTACCGATAGTGGTTCAAATATGCTTTAGGATCGTTGATGTAGGCCGATTTTCACATGCTTGGAATCTTTGATAATGACGCTTCCATGTTTGGCATCACTGATACCATACTGTCATGTCTGGGATCATAAATATTAATATCCACCACCTTAGGATCTTTAATTCTGATGCTTCTGTGAGGGATGATAAATGTCAGTGCTCACATCTGTGGGAGATTTGCTATTTGGTACTAACTCTTGGTATATTTGATGCTAGTGCCGACATGTTTAGGATCATCAATACCGTTGCTCACTCGGGGGATCACTGATACCGCCATACCGGTGCTCACGTTCTGATCATTTATGACGATGCTCACATGTTTCAAACCATTATTCAGGAAGTTCTGCCGTGTAATCGTTTTCACTTTTATGTGCGCATGTGTGAATGCAATAGGTCACGTCCCATTGTGTGTGTGTGTGTGTGTCGTTTAACATATGTTACCTTATTGACAAATTATTCATGTAGAAACAATTGATTTGAACCCGAGAGTGATTTGGATGTTATTTTCGTTTTAACGGGTTTTGTTTATTCCAATTTTGCATTCAGATTCCGGTCGGTTTTGACCTGATCAGGTTTGTGTATTTATTAATTTTTATTTACTGATTTCGTATTATTTATCTTTACTGTCCCTGAACACAGCTTTTTTTTTTTATTTTCACTTTAAATTGAGAAACCATATTTTGGACGTACGTAAACGTTAGAGTTATGCGAAGACATGGCTTAAAATGTTTACTTTTATGTACTATTTACATTCCATATTGACAAGGACGTTTTGGACATTACGTCCTAAAAGTTATGTAAATACCTCAGCATTTCTGTGCTTTTATTGACAGTCTGTATTTACAGAAATATAAACGTTTCGAAATCTGACTTTTCAGGATCCTTAAGAGGAAGAATGAACTTGAAAAAAAAATACCGAACATTTATATTAAAAGTGGGTCCGAAACTTTTTTTTGTTTTGTTTCTAGAGAGTGTCAGCAAAATTAGCAAAGCTGCATTTATAAATCTCATACTGTATATTCGAAAAGTTGTTAGGAAATATTGGATGCAAAAATAAGTAAAATTTGAAGATATTTTACAGAACCTTTGCATGGACATACGAACAAAAAGGTTGTTTGTCGATATGGACTGTAAATAAAAGACAAGTATTTACGTAATAACGCGAAAGCTGAGCCAGATTGAGGATTTGAAGTCTTTCAAAAAGAAACTTAAAACTTTTTTGTTCAATCGATGCTATGATATGGAATATCAAACAGCGAATGTGGAATATGGATGTGAGCAAATACATCTGATGAATAAACTAGCAATTTGATAATGGAGGTCCTGCGAGCGCTTTGGAAGTGTGCGGGACTTGGATGAGCTGTCAACAAGTTACAAGTAAGTTCGAAATATGCTTTGTCAATATGGCGTGTAATATAGCGTTTGAAAAAACTGTTGAGGTAAACATTTGCTCAGCAATTTCCCAATCGACTACGTCGTCAGATTCGTCGCAATTACTTAATACAGTCGGTAATTGCCTCCGTTGGGGGTTAGTGCCGTCAGTGCACATCGTCCGGTGCACTGTAGTAGGCATTACTTAAGTTCTTTGCAGCCCCCTTCGGCCCCCAGCTGCATCCCTTTCATTCCTTTTACTGTACCTCCGTTCGTATTCTTTTCCTTTCACCGTACTTTCCTCCCTCTGCCTAACAATTGTTTCACAGAGCAACTGCGAGGTTTTCCTCCTGTTACGCCTTTCAAACCATTCTACTCTCAGTTTTCCTTTCAGAGCCGAATGATTTCATTGCTCCCAGCACTTGGTGTAAGTTGGTGTCTATGTTTAAACACCCAGGATTTAATGCAAGGCATTTGATAATGTGGCTTAGCTGTCTGTCCGTCTGTCTGTCTGTCCGTCCTTCCCACCCCATCCCGTCCAAATTTCCCTACCACCATGACAGCTAGAGAAGATGGTACCATATGGATGGTTATGACATTTACTATACATGTGTAGGAGAGGCCTCAAATGGTGGACAGACCTCCCATCGCTCACACCCGTGGATGGGTACAGTTTTTTTTTTTTTTTTTTTTTTTTAGTTTTCCGAGATGCGGGCGAATAATGGACACGTTTGTGGCATAACTCTTTTTATTTTTATTGATTTCCGTTACCACGGCTGCGATCCTTTGTTTCACAAGGAGATTCGGGGCCGATCTGTCGAAGGCTAGGTTTTGTTGCGATTTCGTAAACAGGAGATCAGCGCCTGCCCTATGAGCCTACAGAGGCCCAGGAGGGCTTTAACTTTAACTTCGTAATGGATCACTGTTGTCTTAGCCCCTGGACTTTTTCCTATCGGGGATATATATATATATATATATATATATATATATATATATATAATATATATATTATATATATATATATTTATATATATATATATATATATATATATATATATTATATATATATATATATATATATTGTTTGTGTGTATGCTCATATATATATATATATATATATATATACATACATACACACTACTACACACACACATAGAGGCTACATATATATAAATATCCTCGCCATTTTCCCATTTTCCCATCCTTGTCTCCCTCCTTGTCTCTCTCTCTCTCTCTCTCTCTCTCTCTCTCTCTCTCTCTCTCTCTCTCTCTCTCTCTCTCTGCTGACTTCCCGCAGTCGGTCGTAGCTCTCTCATCTCCCATTATCGCCTCCCGTTTTGTGGTTTAAGTCCTTGTTTTTGAGGCCATTAAATCTGCTTTTGTAACACCCACTCCAGATTAGGCGCGAGCCTACCTTGGGGCTGTAGCTCTTGTGAAAGATTGGAAGAAGAGGAGGAGGAGGAGGGAGGAGGAGGAGGAGGAGGGAGGAGGGAGGAGGAGGAGGAGGAGGAGGAGGAGGAGGAGGAGGAGGAGGAGGAGGAGGAGGAATAATGAAAAGTACAGTCGATGGGTATGGTATTTTTAGAAACAGCATTTGTGTTCCTCTTCATTATTATTAATTATTATTATTATTATTATTATTATTATTATTATTATTGTTGTTGTTGTTATAATTTTTTATTATTATTATTATTATTATTATTAAAAGGTAGGAAAATATAGAAAGAAAGGAAGAAAATAAGAAATTATTAAAAGATGGAAGTTGGTTATTTATCAGGTAAAACTTTGAGTCATCCGAAATTATTATTATTATTATTATTATTATTATTATTATTATTATTATTATTATTATTATTATTATTATTATTATTATTATTACTTGTAACTCGAAGATATATGTACATCTTGCCAGCGTCCCTTAGGGTTTTGCTTTATTCATAATTCTCGTTACTTTCGAGTGTCCGTGTGTGTGTGTGTGTTGATGCGAATGTATAGACGGTAGTTTGGTGTACAAAGAGAGCGAGCGTTGCATATCTTGGCACAAACGAGGGACGGAGAGTCACTTCCTCATTGCTTCTTGCACCGTTCTTGGGGAAAGGTGGTGGTGAAGAATCGCGCGCACACACACACACACACACACACACACACACACACACACACACACACACACACACACAGTATCCACGTTGGAACTTCAAAAGTTCAAGCGAAAATGCAATGCAGTATTACCCTAGTACTGTTCTCCTTGCATTTTAATACATTTTTATCTGTTTATGTATTTACTAATTTATTTTTTCTTTTTTTAATAATCAGGAGCTCTTTCTTTTGCATTTCCCATTACCTTTTGTTACTTCTTCCTAATGAACACCTTAATATTCTTTGGAAGCCCGAATTTCAGGTCAGTGGCCCCTTTGGTGGGCTTGTTCCATACGATTAGGTTTCATCTTCTGAATAATAATAATAATAATAATAATAATAATAATAATAATAATAATAATAATAATAATAATAATAATAATAATCATGTCAATAATTGAGTAACCCCAAGAAGGGAAACGACGTAGGGTTCTGTTTACACTGCTTTATATCTCGGCCATTTAATTTCAACAATGGGATTATGGTCAGCAGATGGATTGGTTACCATCCGTGAGACTGTCCACAGGTACTGAGAGTCGGGTGGGAATGGCAGTGGGTCATTCTGAGGCCCGAGAAGTACATTGTGTGGGCGAGTTTAATTCGGCCCAGGATTCTCTCTCTCTCTCTCTCTCTCTCTCTCTCTCTCTCTCTCTCTCTCTCTCTCTCTGTACGTATAAATGTGGATAGAGTTGTATGTTCTCAAATGAGAGCTGTATGAAAACTAGGTAAAGACCTTGTTAGAGAAGTTGAACAACTAAGATGAGAAGCGAGACAGAATATGAACGGGTGACCGTGCACAGTTCGGGGAATAGTTTGCAAGTCACCTGGTCAGCGGGACACCCCTCACTCCTGAGGACAGAGAAATATTGTCGCAAATTTTTCTTTTCCCTCTCTCTGACAGGCACTGAAGAATGCCTGTGTATCGTGGCCATGGCCGCCGACGGTCAAAATGACGAGGTTTTAAAAGCGCCATTAAGGTGAAATATGCTCGCAGCCCCGAAATGCTTCGCGCCCGGTGGATATTACCATTCAGATTTGGCGCGAGATTTATGGGTGGCAGATATACGCTGAGGGTTCTGCTGCTCCATTACTGTAATTTAACCGATTCCCTCCGAGTGCTTTTGTATTCGCGAAGTACAGTAATGGCCGTTGCTTGCCGTTGCACGAAGCCCGTATTTATATTATCCTTTAAAAGGCTTTCCTTTGTTCTTTTGTATCTGCTTGCGAGCACTGCTTTGAAGTTGCTGAGGCTTTAATTTAAATTTCTATCATTCCTCACGAAGGTTGAGAAGTTTGTCATAGCTGAAGTTTAGTTTTCTTTACTTAAATTAGTGTCCGAAAATTTTGTTGTTCTTCTTTTCATTGTTCTTTTGATTTGCAACAATGTCTCTCAGTGTGTTCTGCTTTTCAAGAATGTATGTCAAAACGAAGTTCCTGAAATATACTTATTGCTGTTATTATTCAAAGCCCGTAAAGCTCACACGGGACAAACATTATATATATATATATATATATATATATATATATATATATATATATATATATATATATATATATATGTATATATGTATAAAACAATATATAACTACTTATATTTTATATAATATATATATATATAATATATATAATATAATATATGAAATTGACATCATAATATAATATATATATATATATAATATTTATATATATATAGGCTATACATACAAAACTGCCTCCCCTTGGCAAGTTTAATAAACCCATATTGGCATCATAATAAATTAAAGGCTTTATTTCCAACCCACCATACAAACCCACTCCCCTGTTTCCCACCCAACCCACCCCACCCACATTCCACGTAAATATTGATGTTCCCAAAAGTCCTGAACAACTTTGACGTTGCGTGCAAGCAAGTTTTTTTTCCGTTTTACTGCGTTCAAGAAACCATGTTAGCTGAATTGAATTTTTAAGCAAACGTTTTCCGTGTTTTGTTTTTCGTATTATTTAGTTTTGTGTGTAGCTTGTGATCAACTTGGCTGTTCTTTTGAATCGTGGATTTGTTTGTGTTAAGTATTTTGTGGGCCTCTCTTGCATGCTATATATATACACATATATATAGATATATATATATATATATATATATATATATATATATATATATATATATATATATATATATATATATATATATATATATATATATATATATATATATATATATATATATATTATACAGTAAGAACATTTTTGTCTTATAGCTTAACTTTGAGCCTCGAGAAACAAGAACACACACACTCATCCTATGAGGTGAGCCTTCTGAAAAAAGTAACGTTTTGTCTGGTGAGCCTTGAGAAAACAAGAACAAGGGCTCATCCTGAGGTGTTCCAAAAGGTGGTATTGGCCAGGTTTAGGGTTCCGTAGTGTACTTCATGGCGGTGCACTGTGGGCAGCGTCCCTTCCGCCCCTGGCTGCAACCCCTTTCATTCCTTTTACTGGACCTCCGTTCATATTCTCTTACTTCCATCTTACTTTCCATCTTTTCCATCTTCTCCTAATAATTAACAATTGATCCAAAATGCAACTGCGAGGTTTTCCTCCAGTTGCACCTTTCAGACCTGTTTACTGTCAATTTCCCTTTCAGCGCTGAATAGCCTCATAGGTCCCAGCGCTTGGCCTTTGGCTTAAACTCTATATTCAGTTTGATTCAAGACGCCATCACGAAAGCAGCTGTGATCACTGCACACGAGTTTGCCATTACGAAAAGAGGAAAGAGTCCTTGGTTTTATCGCTTCATGAACATTTTCATGCTTGGCCAAAGCGCCTGGCCATTCTCACCAGCTTGACATTTCGTCCTTTTGACGTTATTCCTTAACGACTAGTTTAGCTTCCCCTTCCCCCCCCTCGCGTTATCCGCTCCCGAACGAATTAACGGAAAAATCATTTTGGAGGTCGTTAACGAAATCTGCGATTGCTAATTCCAGCCAAATTTGGCTGACGGATTTACGACCGGCGTCAAATGTGCCGAGCAGTTAGTGATTAGAGCCGTTATTAACCCGTTATTGCCTGGCGGAGTGCCATGCTTAATAGTGTCACCGGATTGCGTTATTTCACGGACCCAAAAGTCCGAGGAGAACTTTCGCGTGTCACGCGGCCCTGCGATCGCTCTTACACTTATTAAGGGATTTTCAATCAGCCGTAATGAATAATGGTACGTGCTCCTAATGGACGTTGGTCCTGGGAAGCTATCGAGGCGATAAAAGGAGATTGTGCTCATTTCTTGTTTCGTATTTAACTTTTTTTTGTATTGTTTTGTTTTGTTTTTGTTTTGGAGCGTTGTGGGTCAACGCAAGTTTTGCGTGCGCGGATTGTGTTTGAACTCTAATGGCGTTTTAAAATTTATTTACCAGTTTCATTGTGTTTTAGTTGAGCGTAAGAAATTGTATTGGGCAACTCAGGTATTGAGAGAGAGAGAGAGAGAGAGAGAGAGAGAGAGAGAGAGAGAGAGAGAGAGAGAGAGAGAGAGAGAATGTTTTACTACGCCACTATGAAATATATACGAGAAATATAAACTAAATTAGAAGAAAGAGAGAGAGAGAGAGAGAGAGAGAGAGAGAGAGAGAGAGAGAGAGAGAGAGAGAGAGAGAATGTTTTACCACACCACAATGAAATATACACGGAAAATATACGCTAGATTAAAGAGAGAGAGAGAGAGAGAGAGAGAGAGAGAGAGAGAGAGAGAGAGAGAGAGAGAGAGAAATGTAGTTGTTTGTACCCATCTTGAAATGTGAGGGTCTGTTTCCAGCCATAAATAGAGAGAGAGAGAGAGAGAGAGAGAGAGAGAGAGAGAGAGAGAGAGAGAGAGAGAGAGAGAGAGAGAGAGAGAGAAGGGGAAACAGCATTATTCGCCAAGCGTTGAGAAGTACCATAAATTTCCAGCCGTGAATAGAAGAAGAAGATGATGATGAAGCACAGTGAGGTCGTTCATCGTATTCTTTTGATGTGTTTTAAGTTGTGACTGAGTAAACAACCGAAGGTTTTTAGTCTCTTTATTTACGCCGGCAATAATTTTGCAGAGACCTCGACCAGCGCTGATATAAATTCACGTTCTGCAAGCCTTCTTCCTCTTGCGTTCGGGTCGGGGTTGGGGAGAGAGAGAGAGAGAGAGAGAGAGAGAGAGAGAGAGAGAGAGAGAGAGAGAGAGAGAGAATGTTTTACCACGCCACTATGAAATCTATACGAGAAATATACAGTAGACTAGTCTAAGAGAGAGAGAGAGAGAGAGAGAGAGAGAGAGAGAGAGAGAGAGAGAGAATGTTTTATCACGCCACTGTGGAATATATACGAGAAATATACAGTAAACTAGATTAGAAAGAGAGAGAGAGAGAGAGAGAGAGAGAGAGAGAGAGAGAGAGAGAGAGAGAGAGAGAGAGAGAGAGAGAATGTTTTACCACGCCACTATGAAATATAAGCGAGAAATATAAGCTTAGATTAGAAGAGAGAGAGAGAGAGAGAGAGAGAGAGAGTTTTACCAAACAGTGTTTTACCACACCACAATGAAATACGAGAAATATAAGCTTGATTAGAGAGAGAGAGAGAGAGAGAGAGAGAGAGAGAGAGAGAGAGAGAGAGAGAGAGAGAGAGAGAGTCTATTTTAAGTGTTGAAGTAGGTCGTGAAGACAGCAGCCTTGCTGAGTTAGGCCTTGCGCAGGCCTACGGGGCATTTTAATAATAATAATAATAATAATAATAATAATAATAATAATAATAATAATAATAGCATGAGTCTTGAAATGGAGAATAAACTCACACTTATGTATGGGTACATATTAAAAAATAAATTTATACAGAGAATTTCGGAAGTCTCTTCCATTCCCACTTTCAATCTCCGAAAGCTCTCTCTATAGATTTATTTTCAAATATATTTATACCCATACGTAACTGTGGAGTTGTTTTCCTAATAATAATTATAAGGATATAAAAATACTC